>NC_080165.1:2674700-2879700 GCF_950295315.1 Erinaceus europaeus
TTCGAGAATGAGGAATGTGTCCCAAGGACAACTGCTCTCGGACGAGCTCTTTTAAAATTTCTAGTTTATCCCTAGGTAAAGGCCACTGTTCCACCCAGACAGGCTCATTAGAAAGCCAGCTTAAGTGGAGTGTTTGGCTACGAACAGTGGCATTCAGTATTGGGGGTGCTGATTAGACCTGGTCTCACAGGAGCGAGTGTTACGCTCTGCAGAAGCATCTGTAGATATCCTAACATCAAGACATTTCAGAAGATCCCTGCCCAGTAGGTTGGTGCTAATATTAGCTACCAAAGGGCGGAAGTGTCCGGTAGGGCCTTCCGGGTCTTCCCACATGAGCAAATCTCGTGTGCGAAATGATGGGGTCATCCCTACTACTCCATGTATACTGGGTCTAGGAAGGAGTTCCCAATCTTGGGGAACCTCTTCTTGCCTTAAAATCATCTTTTCTGCCCCCATGTCAATCAAAAATTTAAAATGAATATTGCCAATCTTTACTGCCATAGAAGGGTGACCCTGTTCTAAAACAGGAGTGGTCCACAAAATCTCAGGCCCCGAATTTGTACCATTCAGGGGTGAACCATCTTTATGAAATTGGGACCAACAATCTCTCTTCCAATGAAACGCCTTACGACATTTTGGGTGACAATCAGGGGTGACGTGTGGGGCCAGGATTGGTTGAAGGGGGCACTGCTAGGATTCACGGGGCATGGTAAAACCTGGGGGTAGAGACTGCATCAGAATAATTCCTCAGCAACAAATCAGGAGGGCAGACCCAACCACGTGTCTCCACTTTTGGGGACCACCAAGGCAATGGAGAATGCTCCCCAAGTCAGAGTAGTCTCTCTTTGCTAGAAATATGCAAGAGGTAGTCCAGAAAGTCCCAGGGGAAGTCTCTGTGCATCCCCCAAGCTCCACGATCAAGGCCACAAGGAACCAAAGTTTCCCGGTCAGGGAACCAAAGTGTGACCCAGAGTGACTCCACAGAGGCAACGGGACCTGCATTCTCATGGACTCTGCAGTCCGTGGTGGCCCGCGGGTCAGGCAGCGGCTCCAACAGCAATGCCAAAAGACATGAAGATCTAGAGAGTGGAAGGATTGTGTGCACCACCCGCCTTGCCAACTGCAGCCCATAGTGGATAGGTAGCCAAACAGCTTTACTTATCTGGTGGATGGGCAGGTTAGGTCCCATGTTGGTGTTAGTCTCTGTTCAGTCACCATTTTGTCAGACTCGCTTCACAGGTGAGAGACAGAGATGACCAGGGACTCATGGCTGAGGTGGGAAGCAGTATCTCTTTATTGACGAGTTCAAAAAACTAATCTCTTCTAATCACAACTCAATTCTGTCCTGCATCTCTCTCCTCTGGCGGAAGAGTCAGGAACAAAGGAAATATGTATGATAGGGGGCGGGGAGGAGGAAAAAGAGCAAACCAACGAGGACTAAAGCAAATGTCCCAGAGGCAGGGGGAGCGAGCGCCAAACCAATATCCCAGAGGCAAGGGGTTGCCCAGCAACAGTAGACATGCAAACAGAACACATTGCAAGCAACACAAGCAAACCCATTGTGATAATAAAAACAGAAGGTCTCACAAGCAGAATTCAGAAGCATGCCAACAACAATGAATCAGTAGAGGAGCCCAGAAGAAACTCCAAATCAGTCAGAAGAAAAGCAATAATAAACCTAGTAATCACAGAAATGAAGACAAAGGGCTATCAGAACTAGGGAAACAACAGAGGAGATGCTCAAAGAAAATACTAGCTACCCTGAGGTAATTAGAGAACTCTAAGCTGAAATAGCTGAGCTAAAAGGCCAATTAGCAGAACAAGCTAATACTATAACTGGACTGAAAAAAAGATGAGGGAAGGGAAAGTAAACTAAAAGAAGCAGAAAACAGAATTAGCTAGGCAGAGTTTCGGGGTGTCTCTCTCCTTCTTCAGCAGGGTGTCCTCCAGGGGAAAGGTAACAGGCTGGTTCTTTCTCGGTCATGACAGGGGTGACACGAAGTAAAAGACACCAGGGGACTCTTAGCGTGAATCTAGAATCTGAGTCCTTCAGTCCCAGAATCCTAGAGTCCGTTTATTAGCAAAATTGACATGAATTAAATAGAAAAGCAATGGAGGTAATTATTGTTGCAATATGACAGAAATTACAGGTTTCTTAACAGTCAGCATGCCCCTAAGGTAGGGGGTTGGTATGATAGGAATTGATGAGATACAAGACAGTTATTTTCCATAACACAAGCAACTTAATTATCCAAAGGTATTTGAGAGAAGCATAGGGGTTAAACCCGTAGGGTGAGACAGAGAGAAGATGGATATCAAAAGGCCATATAGTTTGGAATTTCTCTTGTCTGGGGTCTGAGGTGTGTGATGAAGTGAGTGATAAGGTGTGCTTTTCTGTGATCAGAAGGTGACTTTTAATAAGTGAATCTGCAGCCATGTGGCCTGTGGTTAATGGAGGGAAGTACTGGGGTATCTGTGGGCCTGAGAGTCAAGAAGGAAAGAACCAAGTCTGAGTTTCCCCCCTTATGCTCACCTCGGTTGAGAGAGACTTACCAAGAGGTTATCTTCTCAGACCTCCATCCAAAGATGGGGGTGGTTCTCCCTAAGCTCTATCAGGCTTACACATGTTCCCAACAGCAGAGGATAAGCTAGAAAAAACTAAGAAAGAGGGAAAAGAACTCAAAAAGAGACTGAGAGATACTGAAAACAGCAACAGATGTGGCGCCCCAACATGAACACCAGGGATCCTGATAGGGTCATCTCCTCTGGACCTGCATTCAGACTTCAAGGAAGCTGGGCAGAAAGGATGAGAATGGGACAACGCATTCTCCCCCCATTATTGCTACAAATAATTATACTGTCACAATTGATTAATAACACTTTGGCAGTGCCTGGTGGGAATGGAGAGTCAGAAGCACCCCCTCTCCCTTACACAGGGGCATATTTGAAAGTTACATTATGAAAGAGGGGAAGGTGGGTCAACATAGATGGACAAAAGAAGTCATGTTATGACCTGCCCCTCAAAGAAAGAATGCAGAGATTGAGGCCTCCCAGGTACAAGTTGATGTATCGAAACAAAGAAAGATTAATAGTTAAACTTTACCAGATCTAGATGAGCAGTGGCCCACAACTAGGCAAAGATCAGTAGACCCCCCCCATAGAAGATTAATGATAGAAATATCCCTCAGCAAAAGTAAAAAACAATTCTGGGTATGACCTTCCCTGATAACAGGGCGATACTAAGTATTGTGCCATTCTTTACAGTAAAAGGGGGAGTAACATGTAGCATGCCAAGGCCACAAGACTATGATGCTTATCGCTACTTCCTTATGAGCTAGTTGTTTAGGCAACTTGAATGTAACCTGAAAAAAGTATAAAAGCTAATGCAGTTTCACTATTAAAATGAGTCCAGTTTCACCCTCCAATAGAGTGTGGTGTCTATCTGTTCTCCCTCGCGCCGACTCCTGACCCACTGGGGAGGTTGCCTTCAAGACCCCTGACTCTCCTGCTGCTCATCTGCTGTGGTAGTCTGCAGCAAACATAAGCATATGGGATGATATCAAAAAAAGTAACATTCTTATAGTTGGCCTGCCAGAGGAAAAGAGGAAGGGGAAGTAAACATTCTAGAGGAAATAATAGAAGAAAACTTCCAGACCTAAACAACAAAAATGGCATGAAGATAAAAGAGGGCCAGAGAGCCCCAAACAGAATCAACCCAGACCTGAAGACACCAAGACACATCATAGTTACAATGAAAAGAAGTAAGGATAAAGAAAAGATCCTAAAGGCTGCAAGAGAAAAACAAAAAGTCACATACAGGGGAAAACCCATAAGACTATCAGCAGACTTCTCCACTCAAGCACAAAAAGCCAGAAGACAATGGCAAGATATCTATGGAACCCTGAATGAAAAAAAGGTTACAACCAAGGATAATATATCCTGCCACACTTTCATTAAAACTAGATGGAGGGATCAAAACCTTCTCATACATGCAACAGTTAAAGAAGGCAAACATCAGCAAGCCTGCCCTGAAAGACTTTCTAAAAGATATCTTATAAACAAGAACATCACCATACTACTTGCCATATATCAAAGAAAATTAAAAAATATTGAGTAATAGCACTATAAAACATCAATAAATGTCAATGCCATAAACTAGCCCACTAAAAGGCACAGAGTGGGAGGATGGATCAGAGAAAACAAAACAAACAAACAAACAAAAAACTCAGCATGTTGCGTGCAAGAATCCTACCTGGCCCCAAGAGACAAACACAGACTTAGAGTGAAAGGATGGAAAACTATCATATAGGCTAATGGATGACAAAAAAGGCAGGAACAGCCATTCTCATCTCTGACACCATAGACTTTAAATTAAATAAATAAAAGATAGGCAAGGCCATTACATAATGATTAGAGGATCAATCAACAAAGAAGATTTAACAATTATTAATGTCTGTGCACCCAGTGACAGACCTAAATACATCAAATATCTACTGAAAGAACTACAAACATACATCAATAGTAATACAATAATAGTGGGAGACTTCAATACCTCTCACACTTAGATCAATGAAGCAGAGAATCAACAAAGAAACAAGAAAATCAAATAAAAAGATGGACATACTAGGCCTCCTGGACATTTTCAGAGTTCTTTACCCCCCCCAAAATGGGAATATTCGTATTTTCCAAAACTACTCAGCACATTCTCAAGGATAGACCACATGTTAGGCCACAAAAACAATATCAACAAATTCAAGAGCATTGAAATCATCCCAAGTATCTTCTCAGACCACAGTGGAGTAAAGCTAACATTTAACAAACAGAAAATTACTAAAAATCACAAAATTTGGAAACTCAACCACATGCTGCTTAAGAATCGCTGGGTCAGTGAAGCCCTCAAGCAAGAAATTCAAATGTTTCTGGAAACAAATGAAAATGAAGAAATGAGCTATCAAAATATTTGGGATACAACTAAAGCAATAATGAGAAGTAACTCATAGCCATACAATCACACATTAGATAACAAGAAAAAGCTCAAATAAATGACCTTACTGCACACCTTAAGGACTTAGAAGAAGGGGAACAAAGAATCCTAAAGCAAACAGAAGTACAGAAATCATTTAAATTAGAGCAGAAATAAACAACAAAATTAATAAAATCATACAAAATATTAATGAAGCCAAATGTTGGTTCTTTGAAAAATTAAACAAGAATGACAAAATTCTAGCTAGACTCACTAAAAAAATTCAAATAAATGGAGTTGTAAACAATAGAGAAGATATCACAACTGACTCCACAGAAATCCAGGAAATCATGAAAAACTTCTATAAAGAAGTATATGTCACAGCTAGATAATCTGGAAGAAATGGAAGAATTCCTAGAAACATATGCTCTTCCAAAACTGAATCAAGAAGAACTACAAAACCTAAATGCACTAGTCACAGACAAAGAAATCAAAACAGTTATTACTAATCTCCCCAACAACAAAACTCCTGGACCAGATGGCTTCACAAAGGAATTCCACAAAACCTTCAGGAAACAGTTAATGTCTATACTTCTAAAGCTTTTCCACAAGATCGATGAAATAGGAACACTCCCTTCTACCTTCTATGAAGCCAACATCACCCAAATACCAAAAGCAGATAGGGATACAGCCAAAAAGGAAAACTACAGACCAATATCTCTGATGCACAAAGATGCCAAAATACTAAAGAAGATCCTGGCCAACCGGACACAGCGGTATATCAAAAAGATTGTTCATCATGACCAAGTGAGATTTATCCCAGGCATGCAAGGCTGGTTCAATATATGTAAGTCAATCAATGTAATTCACCACATCAATAAAAGCAAAACCAAAAACCACTTGATTATCTCAATAGATGAAGAAAAACCCTTTGACAAAATCTAACACCCATTCATTTGCAAAACACTACAAAAATGGGGATAGGTGAGAAATTCCTCAAGATAGTGCAGTCTATATATAGCAAACCTACAGCCAACATCATACTCACAAGACAGAAGCTGAAAGCATTCCCCCTCAGATCGGGTACTAGACAGGGCCGTCCACTACCACCATTATGCTTCAATATAGCATTGGAAGTTTTTGCCATAGCAATAAGGCAAGAGAAAGATCTCAATGGAAAACAGATTGGAAGGGAAGAAGGCAAACGTTCACTATTTGCAGATGATATGATAGTATACATAGAAAAACCTAAAGAATCCAGCAGAAAACTATTGTAAGATATTAGGCAATATAGCAAGGTGTCAGGATAAAAAATTAATGTACAAAAATCAATGACATTTCTTTGTGCAAACACTAAATCCAAAAAAGAGGATATCCAGAAATCTCTCCAATTCACTGTTGCAGCAAAACCCCTAAAATACCTAGGAATAAAGATGGCCAAAGAGGTGAAAGTCTTGTATACTGAAAAATATGAGTCACTACTCAAGGAAATAGAAAATGATGCCAAGAAATGGAAATACATCCCATGCTCATGGATTAGAAGAACAAATAACAGCAAAATGAATATTCACCCCAGAGCCATATACTAATTTAGCGGAATACCCATCAAAGTTCCACCAAGCTAATTTGAGATAATAGAACAAAAATTATAATAATTTATCTGAAACTAGAAAACACCTAGAGTCACCAAAAAAAACTTAAGGAAAAGAAATAGAAATGGAGGCATCACACTCCCAGATCTCAAACTATCTTATAAGGTCATCATCATCAAAACATCTTAGTGCTGGAACAAAAATAAGCACACCAACCAATGGAACAGAATTGAAAGCCCAGAACTAAATCGCCACACCTATGGACATCTAATATTTGATAAAGGGTCCCAAAATATTAAATGGAAGAAGGAGGCTCTCTTCAATAATGGTGCTGGGAAAACTGGGTAGAAACATGCAGAAGATGGGGTTGGGCAGTGGCACAGCAGGTTAAGCTCATGTGGTGCATAGTGCAAGGACCAGCATAAGTATCCCGTTTGGAGCCCCAGGCTCCCTACCTGCAGGGGAGTTGTTTTAAAGATGGTGAAGCAGGTCTGCAGGTGTCTATTTTTCTCTCACCTTCTCCCCCTCTCTGTCTTCCCTCCTCTTTCCATTTCTCTGTGTCCTATCCAACAATGAAAGGCATCAACAACAACAATAATAACCACAACAAGGCTACAACAACAAAAGGGGAAGAAAAAAATGTGCAGAAGAATGAATCTGAACCACCTTATCTAAAAAAGAAATAGAAATCAACTCCAAATGGACCAAGGACCTGGATGTTAGACCAGAAATTATCAAATACGTAGAGGGAAACATTGGTGGAACACTTTCCCACCTAAACCTCAAGGACATCTTTGATGATATAAAACCAATTGCAAGGAAGACTAAAGCAGAAACAAACCAGTGGGACTACAACAAATTGAAACTTCTGTACAGCCAAAGAAACTATCACACAAACAAAGTGGCCCCTCACAGAATGGGAGAAGATCTTCACATGCCATACATCAGACAAGAGACTAATAACCAAAATATACAAAGAGCTCAGCAAACCTAGCAACAAAAAAAGAAAATGACCTCATCCAAAAATAAGCAGAGGATATTTCTCCAACCTCTGTAGAGAGAAGTCTGGAGAACTCTGAAAAGGCTAGATATGGACCTTCCATGTGACCCAGTAATTCCTCTCCTAGGGATATACCCCAAGAACTCCATAACAACCAACCAAAAAGAAATGTTTACACCTATGTTCATAGCAGCACAATTTGTAATAGCTAAAACCTGGAAGCAACCCAGGTGCCCAATGACAGATGAATGAGACCTTTCCTTTCATAGGATTTTCTAATTCCATTCCAGATGGTTCACACCCTAAAAAAGTCCCAAAACCTAAATATTTTATATACACCAGTTGCTAACTCTATAGACAATTTCTTCTTAGGGGATACTTGCTTTAATAATTTTTCAGTAATCATGTTTAAACAATAATAATTATCTTCCAGTAGCTTTTTGATGTATTTCAAATCATTTCTATATTTCTATGATATCTAGGACAAAAATTTTGTTATGATGTAATTCTTAGCTCCAAAGTATTTTTGCCTCAGTGGGATGTATTTACATTAGAAAAGGAAGTCATAGAACAGTGTCCTGATATCCCTGGAATTCCAGTTCTCTGATAACATACTGCGTACTGTCCTTTAGAAAGTGGTGCATTCAGGGAGTTGGGCTGTAGCGGTGGCGCAAAGCACAAGGACCGGCATAAGGATCCCGGTTCGAACCCTGCAGGGGAGTCGCTTCACAGGTGGTGAAGCAGGTCTGCAGGTGTCTATCTTTCTCTCTTCCTCTCTGTCTTCCCCTCCTCTCTCCATTTCTCTCTGTCCTATCCAACAATGACAACAACAATAATAACTACAACAATAAAACAACAAGGGCAACAAAAGGGAATAAGTAAATAAAATAAATATTAAAAAAAAGAAAGTGGTACATTCATATCACACAGTCCCAACAATGAGAACCTGATGCCTCATGCCATTTAATATTTCCTTAATGATAAATTCAATTTCTAAAAAGCATGTTGCTACCTCTTCCTTGGAAGATCACCTCCTTTCTAGGGAAGCTGTACTCAATAAAGGCAGAATCTCTTTTATAAAAGAAGAATTATACCCATCAAAGTTACACCAAGCTTCTTTAAGAGAATAGAACAAACACTACAATCATTTATCTGGAACCTGAAAACACCTAAAATTGCCAAAACCATCTTAAGGAAAAGAAACAGAAAGGGAGGCATCACACGCCCAGACCTTAAACTATATTATAAAGCCATCATCATCAAAACAGCATGGTACTGGAACAAAAATAGGCACACAGACCAGTGGAACAGAATTGAAAGCCCAGAAGCAAATCCCAACACCTATGGGCATATAATCTTTGATAAGGGGGCCCAAAGGATTAAATGGAAAAAGGAGGCTCTCTTCAATAAATGGTGCTGGGAAAACTGGGTTGAAACATGCAGAAGAATGAAATTGAACCACTTTATCTCACCAGAAACAAAAATCAACTCCAAATTGATCAAAGACCTAGATGTCAGACCAGAAACAATCAAATACTTAGAGGAAAACATTGGTAAAACACTTTCCCACATACACCTCAAGGACATCTTTGATGAATCAAACCCAATTGCAAGGAAGACTAAAGTAGAAACAAACCAATGGGACTACATCAAATTGAAAAGCTTCTGCACATCCAAAGAAACTATTAAACAAACAGAGAGACCCCTCACAGAATGGGAGAAGATCTTCACATGCCAGACATCAGACAAGAAACTAATCACCAAAATATATAAAGAGCTCAGCAAACTTAGCACCAAAAAAGCAAATGACCCCATCCAAAAACGGGCAGAGGATATGAACAAAACATTCACCTCAGAGGAGATCCAAAAGGCTAACAAAGATATGAAAAACTGCTCTAGGTCACTGATTGTCAGAGAAATGCAAATTAAGACAACACTAAGATACCACCTCATTCCTGTAAGAATGGCATACATCAAAAAGGACAGCAGCAACAAATGCTGGAGAGGATGTGGGGACAGAGGAACCCTTTTACATTGCTGGTGGGAGTGTAAACTGGTACAGCCTCTGTGGAGAGCAGTCTGGAAAACTCTCAGAAGGCTAGACATGGACCTTCCATATGATCCAGTAATTCCTCTCCTGGGGTTATACCCCAAGGACTCCATAACACCCAACCAAAAAGAGGTGTGTACTCCTATGTTCATAGCAGCACAATTCATAATACCTAAAACCTGGAAGCAACCCAGGTGCCCAACAACAGATGAGTGGCTGAGAAAGCTGTGGTATATATACACAATGGAATACTATGCAGCTATCAAGAACAATGAACCCACCTTCTCTGACCCATCTTGGACAGAGCTAGAAGGAATTATGTTAAGTGAACTAAGTCAGAAAGATAAAAATGAGTATGGGATGATCCCACTCATCAACAGAAGCTGACTAAGAAGATCTGAAAGGGAAACTAAAAAGCAGGACCTGATCAAATTGTAAGTAGGGCACCAAAGTAAAAACCCAGTGGTGAGGGGTAGACATGCAGCTTCCTGGCCCAGTGGGGGGTGGGAGTGGGCGGGAGGGATGGGTCACAGTCCTTTGGTGGTGGGAATGGTGTTTATGTACACTCCTAGCAAAATGTAGACATATAAATCAGTAGTTAATTAATATGAGAGGGGGAAAATCAATTGTATGACTCAAAGTTTCTCAAAACACAAACTGAATCTTTTTAATATATAGGCTGTGTATTTGATATGCGGACTCTCTCAAAAGCCTAGACCAAGTAGATCAGAAACATCCAATAGCACAGCTATATACAAGATACTGGGTACTGTACAGCTAACCATAACAAAGGGACTTTTCAAAGTTAACCCAATTACCAAATAATGTGATGATAACATTAACTATCGATTGTCTTTTTGAACCCTAAGACAGCAGGAACCTCACATCTCCACTATAGAGCCCCTACTTCCCCCAGTCCTGGAACCCTTGGATAGGGCCCACTTTCCCGTATGCATCTCCCAATCCAAACCAAATAATATTGCATCCGCCGATCACAACCTAACCAACGCAAAGATTGCCACCTCAACATGCTTCACCTCAGACTGTGTCCAGAGACTTCACGTGTGGAATGACAACCCTTCAGCTTCATTACTCGGGTGAGACCTTTCCTTTTATAGTACACTCTAATTTCATCTCAGGTAGTTCACTTTCTACCAAAGTCCCATAACCTAGATATACACCAGTTTCTGTGAGAGAGAGCTTATGTGCACACGTATCCATAAACTACTGCAAAATATATACCTGAAAGCAGAAGTACACTAGAGTTTGCAGTGAGTACCTCCCTAACACTTCCTCTCCACTATTCCAAGCTTGGGATCCATGATTGCTCAACAAATTGTTTGGCTTCGTATGTTAACTCTCTTTTCAATCACCAAGTTCCAGATGCCACCAGGATGCTGGCCAGGCTTCCCTGGATTGAAGACCCCACCAATGTGTCCTGGAGCTCAGCTTCCCCAGAGACACACCTTACTAGGGAAAGAGAGAGGCAGACTGGGAGTATGGACCGACCAGTCAACGCCCATGTTCAGCAGGGAAGCAATTACAGAAGCCAGACCTTCTACCTTCTGCAACCCTCAATGACCCTGGGTCCATGCTCCCAGAGAGATAGAGAATGGGAAAGCTATCATGAGAGAGGGTGGGTTATGGAGATTGGGTGGTGGGAATTGTGTGGAGTTGTACCCCTCCTACCTTATGTTTTTGTTCATTAATCCTTTCTTAAATAAAAAATTTAAAAAAAAGAAGAAGAATTATAATTCTTCAATGTCTATTTGAACATGTAGCTGAATATTCAATTTTGGAAGTATCGAAAGACAATTTATCTCAAAGTTAGATACTAATACAGCTTAAATTTGAGTAGAACGAAAGTTCCAGGATTCTAATATGCATGCAAAATCAAAATGCAATATTTACTTTTTGCACCAGTGCAAGAAGGACAGAGAAAGCATTTACATACTTCATGTTAAACATCTTTTGTTTGTTTACTTGCTGGCTACACACAGAGACTTAGAGAGGAGATAGATGATAGATAGATAATTGATAGACACATGATAGATAATAGATAGATAGATAGATGACTCATGATAGATAGATAATTGATAGATAAATAGATGATAGACACATGATAGATAATTGATAGATACATGATAGATAGATAGGTAGATAGAAAGAAAGATAGATAGAAAGAAAGATACATGATAGATAAATAGATACATAGATACATGATAGATAGATGATGGATAGATAGATATATAGATAGATAGGCGATAGATACATGATATATGATAGATAGATAGATAGATAGATAGATGATAGATACATGATATATGATAGATATATATATAGATAGATGATAGATTCATGATAGATAGATAGATGATAGATAGATAGATAGATAGATAGATAGATAGATAGATAGATGATAGATAGATACATGATAGATAGATACTTGATAGATAGACACATGATAGTTAGATGATATATGATAGATAGATAGATAGATAGATAGATAGATAGATAGATAGATACCTGAAGCACTTCTTAACCACTCTTGAAGCATCCCCCTTGCGGGAGCTTGGACTGGAACCTGGGTCCTTTGCATTGTAACAGGCACACTTTGCTACCAATACCTTTGAAATATAACTTAAAAAAATGAAAAAAGAAGTCTATGAGAGGAAGGGGTTAGAGAGACGAGAGCGAAGGTCGACCTTAACTTACACGTGCTGGAGACAGGGCCTGGACCTTAAGCAAGAAAGTCCTACAGTCCTATTATGCTGGGCTGGCTAGCTTCACAGGCGGGAGACAGAGATGACCAGGGACTCATGGATGAGTGGTATGCATTTCAGTCTTTATTCATGTGGAACGCAGCACAATCTAAGCTAAGCTATCTCTAATCACAATCCTGTCCTTATATATATACTCGTCAAGTAGGGTGGAAACAGGATGTGACATAGAGAGGGTGGAGCGAAAAAAGACAGGTGGAAATTCCCGTGTACTAGGAGAGGGGGCGGAGCAAAAAGACATCATGAACCAGTGGTGATTAAACCAATGCCCTGCAGGCAGGGTGGTTCTTAGTTAACAGTGGTTATGTAAACAGAATACAGTGTTAAGCAGGGGGATTAAACCAATAAAACAGAAGGGGTCTTAGAAGCAGACCAACACTACTAGGGCATCTTCCGGTCACTTATGATAACTTTAAAACAACAGGTAATTATTGACCCTAAGCCTAGAGATCTCCCCTCTCCATTTTTCATTCTCTTTCCTCTGGGAATCATACTTCCATAGAAAAATTAAATCTTTCCTCCCCACAAGCAAGGTTTCAATTCACTTTTTCTCGTTCCTTTATCATTTTATTTATGTCACCCTTAAACGAATGGGTTTTCTTGGGCTGTCCCTACTGGTTAAAGTATTTGCAGTTATCCAGGGGCGTTGCTATGTCTGAACAAAGGACTCGTGGAAGTGGAATGATTGTTACTTGGAAAAGAATGCTTGCTTGAGTTGAAAAAGATTTTTGTCAGTCAGGGCTCATTTCTTCTCTAAATGTTTCTGGCCTTCCATTGTAAAATCTCGAAACACTGCTGCACATATTGATAATCCGGAAGCTACATCTTCACAAGGGGTACTGGAGACCTGAGTTCACAGGAACTCAGATGCACTCTGCTTCTGGCTAATCACAGCTGAAGTCTGAATTTAACTGTGAAACCAAGGACTTCTCTTGGGATCTGGAAAAGGCTCTCTAAAGGGTCCTTGTTCAATTTACTAAAAGCTCTTCATTATAAAGGAACAGCATCATTCTGATCTGAGCAGGCAGTTATTGAAGATCTAGTTTATAACTGCAGGATCTTCCAAAGTACTTGTGCCTCACTGCTCTTCTTTCTCCTTCTTCTTCTTCCTCTTCTTCTTCCTTTTCTTCTTCTTCTTCTTCTTCTTCTTCTTCTTCTTCTTCTTCTTCTTCTTCTTCTTCCTCTTCCTCTTCCTCTTCCTCCTCCTCCTCTTCCTCTTCCTCTTCTTCTTCTTCCTCTTCCTCTTCCTCTTCCTCTCTTTCTTCTTCTCCTTCTCCTCCTCCTCCTCCTTCTCCTTCTCCTCCTTCTCCTTCTCCTTCTCCTTCTTCTTGAAACAGGATTGCAATTTCTCAATCACTACAGAATAGCTTGCATTATACTTGCTAAAATTGATGGTTAGTGAGAAAATTCTCATAGTACAAAAAACATAAAATTGACTGTTGAAAAGAAGCTAACCACTTTATTTTTAATGTTTTTATTTACTAATTTATTTGTCAAAACTGGATGAGCCCACTCATATGTAAAACTTGAGAAACAAGGACATAATGGGAAAAAAACAGAATAAAACTTAGGTTTACTGCAGTGTATTAATACCTGTTTTTATGATGAGAGAGGGAGAGAATGATAAATCAAACAATTTTCTTCAAAATAGTAATGAAAGTAACTGAAGTTTAGTTAACTCAAGGTTTGAGTTAAATGAGCATTCTAGAAATAAGCATTTTTGAGTAGAGAAGGTAGCATAATAGTTATGCAAAGAGACTCTCATATCTGAAAGTCCAAAGTCCCAGGTTCTGTCTCCCACACTACCATAAGCCAGAGTTGAGCAGTGCTCAGAAGAAAAAAAGAAAGAAAGGGAAAAAAAGAAGCACTTTTACTTAGAAATGTGTTCTCTTTGTAATAAGTAAATAAGTAAATAAATAAACTATTTTAAAAAGCCAGTGGTCAAATAGCTATTGCCTATCTGAAATAATTAATTACGAAGATATAAAATGGATATTTTGTCCAAAGAAACACTTCAAAACTACAAAATTTTACCTATTTCATATAACTATACTTTCCAATAATGCAATAGTTTTATATAGATGTCTGCCTTAATTATTTTTAAAAATAATTACAGAGCTTAGCTCCTTTTTGTCTTTTTATTTACCTTACACAATTGCCAAGGAACAGTTTTCCTAGAATATACCCTTATTTACTAAACAGGATTCAAATGGGCTGTTGTTATATGAACATAAATATCTTTCAATCCAATACAGAACATCATAATAGGGTCCCTTCATCAAAGTTAAACTCAGTTCAAGATAATCATAACAACATGGTCCAAATAGAATATTCTTCTTGCTCCAGTGAGGGAAACACACATACACACACACACACACACAAAACATATAAAGGCCTTAGTGCTGATGGCATTTTGGTTTAAATTATCTTCTTTTGTAGACCATGTGTGTTCATTCTCCTGACAGACTACAGACCCCAAGTAGGCAATTATGTCTTTAGATTTGCCTTATTTGAGGTCAGCAGTATAATTATAAGAGTTTGCACAGCTAAGTTTGTTGGTGGTATATTTATTTAATTGTTTACCACTTGATTTTGAACCAAGCTTAGTGGAACAAAAGCCTAGAATGAAAGTACAGTCAGTTCCCACATGTTTACAGTTGACTGGATTTGCTGTCCTCCAATCATCCGGCAGAATCAAACCTCAGTGACCCAGGAACACCCAGCTTTTGGCATGTGCTGTGGTCATGTTATACATTCATAGCAAACAAAGTTCAGTGTTTCATGGGTCTCTTGGTGTTCATATCCCACAGGGACAATTGAACTAGTTCCTTTCCCAGATGTGTATAAGTCTGTGTCACGCCATTTAATTATGGCACAGATATATCCAGCCTGTGTGACGTTCTTTCTGAATAAAGAAAGACAGACTGGATGAATTTATACAATTAAAGACTCTATTTAAAAAGAATATTTGATACTTTAGCAAGATTACCCAATTTGTGTTTTTTCCCACATTTCTCACACGTTTTCATGCAATGTTTTGTATTATTTTTCTTCTCATTTGACTTATCCATGAAAATGTTCCTTTGTATCAGATATTTTAAATATTCCTATATTTACTGATAGAGTATTTTGGGCCCACAGTCATGATGGGGCTTAAGGTTTATAATAGTTATTTTAAAAATGATTTTTTTTGTTGTGCCAAGGGCAAGGACTGTGTTCCAACTTCAGTTCCTAACACACAGCAGGTGCTCAGAAAATTATTTCTTTCTCTCTAGTTAACTAATTAGACTTCTAGATTGATATTTATTTATTGCACAGATGAATTTGCTTCATGCAGATTGGCACCTCTAAATGGTCATACCATGAGTGCTTCTTTCAGAGTGTGTAGGCTCGGCTCTGACAAATCAAGTACCGTGAGCACATCCAATAAAAGTTGAGAGCAAGAGTGCTTAACTCGGTTATTTAGATTGCTTGGTAACAGTGATACTTTAAATGAGTAAAAACAAAAATGTCATATATCAAATTGGCTGGAATGTTCAGGTTGACTTGATATACCACTACACCTGAAGATTTTTTTTTTAATTCTGATTTGATTTCAGAATAGGAAAAATTTCCTCATGAATTTACAGAGGCATGCAGATTTCAGGTCTGTATTGAATCGTGTGTTGTTTATAATGGAGGATTTGGATGAGTGCCTTGTGGTTTGTAGAAACTGTGTTATTGATGAAGGATCCTAATGACTGGTTTCCATTAAGAATCTTTTTTAAAAATCTGTCAACAGTTTTTTTTTTCATTTGTTTGTTTTTTAATAGCTGTCTCAGTTACCTAGTTAATTTACTGGTGTCTTTGGTCTATACAACAGCATGCCAGAGAATCTTCATTGCATGAAGAGCTATGAAGCTAAAAAGAGCAAATATATGCCACAGTGCACAAGCTTGGTAGAAGTCAAGTCCTTTTAGGAGCAGAGAATCTGAACATCATCAGATGTCCTATTTCCATGAACTGTCTGATTACGTCTTGGACCCTTCCCCAAAGCATGTGAAATGTATTAGCACCTGGCACTAGCTATCTAGAGAAGAGAATCCACGGGGAAATACAGGGGAAGCAAGAAACTAAGATTCTTGTCTCTCCCCTACTCACTTTCTTTTTTCCTTTTTTTAAAAAAAAGTCTTCTTGATATATGTTTTGTCATGTCATGTGGTGTCCATGTCCACAGCTAGCAGTCTTGGTGTCCCTCATCTGTAGCCTGTGGACAGTTTGGCCTGGGACTCCTACTGAGTAATCTTAACTCTGTTTCTTTCTCACCATCTGTGAGCTAAGAAGAGACGCACCCCACATGGTGACTGGAGTGTCACGGTCTCTTTTCTCTCAGTGTAGCTGCTTTCATAATAAATTTCAAACTTTAGTTGGAACCTCACTCTCCTTGAATTTCTCAGTCCACCTCTTTCCTGGAATGCTTATTAACACACATGATCTACATTCCATACTCATGTGTATGAAAATACATGCATCATAACTATTGCAGCTGTTTACTTTTACAAAATGAACATATTTTAGTAAGACTAAACTAAGCGGTAAACAGAGGCAAACTATAATCAGCAGAAGTTCATTTAAAAAAAAAATCAACAACATCACAATTCAAGAAACAGGAAACATAATCCCTATAAGCTGTGGCAGGTCTGCTGAGCATCTGGTACTGGCTCTCTGGGCAAAGAGTGCAGAGAGGAGGAGTCAGTGCTTTGTCTCAAAATGGAGCAAGACTCGGGGACTTTAAAGGTCAGGAGGCAGGTTTCATTCTTCTGTAAAGCAGGCTTTTATGGGAAAGCATTCTCTCTATTCTTTAAGTTTTGCTTTTTTTGAGGATGCGCATGTGAAACTATCCGGTTTATCTCCCCCAGCTCCATCTGAAGTCCATCCAGGAGAGGACTGACTCCCCCAGTAGAGACGGCTTCCATGTGTGAGGCCTTAGTCTCAGGCCTTGGCACACCATGGAGCATCAAGAGCAAAAGCAGCTGGGGTGTCCTAGGTAGCAGAAAGGTGCTTTGGCTTCTCTCTGCCAGGCTAGCTTCACAGAAGGGAGAGAGACCAGGAACTTGGGGCAGAGTGGGAATGCAAATCTTTATTCATGCAGAAGCTCCAGAGTCAGGAATGAGCACAGTGGGTTTAGGCCATGTGTAGCTAGCAAAATGGCCACCTCCCCTGTGCACACCAGCCCTTCTCCAGGTTGGGATGTGGAAGAGAAAGAAAGAAAAAGGTGAAACCAGGAACAGCAGCAGGTTTTATAGGGTAAAAATGG
The DNA here is from genome assembly GCF_950295315.1 of Erinaceus europaeus. Taxonomy (NCBI): domain Eukaryota; kingdom Metazoa; phylum Chordata; class Mammalia; order Eulipotyphla; family Erinaceidae; genus Erinaceus; species Erinaceus europaeus. Next base: position 2,692,382 of record NC_080165.1, read on the forward strand.
AAGTGGCAAGTCAGGAGGGAATTGGCCAGGGAAAAGGGTGGAGAAAAGAAAAAGGCATTCTGGGAACTTCCTCAGTTGCGGTTGCTGTAGTTTTAGCTGGTGGAAATTAGCAAGACCCTAAGGGGATAATGTGGTGGGGGATATGTAAATAATACTTGCATGGAAATATAGTGGTTTGTGGGCCCTGCCAATATTCAACCACATCTGCACAATTTCCCAACAACTCCCCCTTTCTTTTTATCTAATGTCCATAGTATCAGGAATGTGGGGTGCTTTGTGAGGCAGGGAGTCTGATAGGACAAGGCACACCTTTGGGGTTACAACTGTCCCTCCTTTCTCAACCTCTCAGTAGAGAGAGAGACTAACAGGATTGACACACTCCTCAGGTTCAGGCCCTGCCACACTCAACCACATCCTCACAATTTCCCGACATCTCTCTCAAAACATCAAAGAGCACTTAGGGCTGGCAAAACACCCACAGCTCACCTAGATACTACTTAGCCATGTTTACCCTCTGGGCTTAGTTCAAGCTTGGCTCCCAGTGCAATGGAGTACACTTCAGTGCTGCAATGTCTGTCAGTCTCTGTCTCTCTGATTCTACCTAAACAATAACAACAAGTTAGGCAAAGGCTCAATGATTTCACACATGAGATGCTATTTGTTTCTCTGAGTCAATGTGGTGTTTTATGCTGCCCTAGGAAGTGAGCCCAGACCCTTGCGGGTCTGCAACTTCACTAAGTGTCATCTCCAGCCCAAAAAAGAAAAGAAACACCACTCTTTCACATCATCCATGGCAGCCCCTCCATCACACTATCCATTCCAACCCCTCCATCACACCATCCATTCCAACCCCTCCATCACACCATCCATGGTAACCCCTCCATCACACCATTCATGGCAACCCCTCCATCGTACCATCCATGGCAACCCCTCCATCACACCATCCATAGCAACCCCTCCATCACACCATCCATGGCAAAGACACCATCACACCATCCATGGCAACCCTCCATCACACCATCCATGGCAACCCTCCATCACACCATCCAGGCATTGCACTCATTGACCTCAGCTGGTGCTGGGCTCAAAGCCATGTGCAGCAGGGACCATGCTTTAGTAGACTGTCTTAGTTCCTGTCCCCAGACCTGGGGATTTGAGCTGGAAGTGTAGGATTCCATGTGTGAAGTCTTTAAGTATGTCTGCTACAGTGATGCTGTCTCCTCAGGCCTTATAATACAGTTTCTTGATTTAAATGATATAGGAAGCAACTTTACCAGTTCACATTTCCAAACCAAAATTTATCTTTGCCTTAAATGACTATACTTATTTCCTAGCTACTTAACTGCCAAGTTCACTAATGCATCTTTTTTTTTCTGGTTTTTCCAATTGTTAATATCCTCAAAAATCCCTGTAGAAAATACCTTTTTTGTGTAGTTTAACCAACTGATTTTCTTATTACTTTCAGTCTGGACCAACTACAATTCATCCTCCAAGCTGCTGCTAGAGTGACCTTTTTAAACATTCAGATCTGATCACATTATTAGATACCTTCATATTCCTGCATTGACTCACTACAACTTTAAGGACAATATTGAAATATCACTGTTTAGGGGGGTCAGGTGGTAGTAGCACAGTAGGTTAAGTGCACATGGTGCAAAGTGCAAGGGCTGGAGTAAGGATCCCGATTCAAACCCCCAGCTCCCCAACTGCCAGGGAGTGCTTCACAAGTGGTGAAGCAGGTCTGCAGGTGTCTTTTTTTTTCTTTTTTTTTAAATTTCTTTATTGGAGAATTAATGTTTTACATTCAACAGTGAATACAATAGTTTGTACATGCATAACATTCCCCAGTTTCCCACATAACAATACAACCCCCACTAGGTCCTCTATCTTTCTTTTTCCCATCTCTGTCTTCCCCTCCTCTCTCCATTTCTCTCTGTCCTATCCAACAATGAAGACATCAGTAGCAGCCATAATAATAACTATAACAATAAAACAAGGGCAACAAAAGGGAAAATAAATAAATAAATAAATAAATAGATATTAAAAAATAAATATAACTTCTTAGCACAGAACAGCATCTCTTATTCCCCAGTTCTCCCATTTTATGCTATTTGTTTATTTATTTATTTTAATAATTATTTATTCCCATGGATGGAGGGGTTTCCATGGATGGTGTGATGGAGGGGTGCCATGGGGGCTTGAACCGGGATCTTCATGCTGGTCCTTGTGCTTTGTGCCACCTGTGCTTAATCGCTGTGCTACCGCCTGGCTCCCTTTATGCTATTTATTTGTAAGTTCAAAAAAAAAAATTTTCCCCCTCCTATCCTGACTTCATTAATTAATACTGACTCATCTCCCAGAACTCAAAACCAGCTTCCAGTGGTCTTCTATTTGGGTTCAGACATCTTTCCTTTTCAGAAACCTTTCAGTTTTCAGAGACTATTGCTCTTATTGGGCTTAGAAATCTGTCTTCAATTCATTCTCTCTCTGTGTGTGTCTCTCTCTCTCTCTCTTTCTCCCCCAAGTTCTGGCTAGGGCTTGCTGCCTTCAAAGGAATCCACTGCACATTGTGGCCACTTTTCCCCTTTTCCCATTTCTCTTGCAGGACAGAGAGTAGCTGAGAGGGAGAAGGACGTAGAGAAGAAGTGAGGAAGAGAGATACCTGCAGCACATTCAGTACTTTTCTCTGCTTCTGAAGCCTCCTCTTTATAGGTAGTGAGCTTGGGCCTTGAACCCAGGTCTTGCACACTGTGGTGTGCACCTTAGAGTGTGTGTCACCAACCGATCTCTAAGAAGACGTCCATTTCTCTTTTCAAAATAATTCTTTTTTTTTGATGATTTTCTATTGTTATTAATTTTTTACAAAATAAAATAAATATTGACAAGACCATAAGATAAGAGGGCTATAATTCACACAGTTCCCACAACGAGAGTTCCTTATCCCATCCCAGCCCCTGATAGTTTTTCTATTCTTCATCCTTTTGGGAGCATGAACCCAGCATCATTATAAGGTGATGAAGGTGTGAGGGTCTGACTTCTGTAACTGCTTCTCCACTGGACATGGGCATTGGGAGGTGAATCCACACCCCCAGCCTGTCTCTGTCTTTCCCTAGGGCTCTGGAGAGGTGAGGTTCCAGGACATATTGGTGAGGTCATCTGCCCAGGGAAGTCAGGTTGGCATCATAGTAGCATCTGCAACTTGGTGGCTGAAAAGCAGTCAGATATAAAGCAGAACAAATTGTTTAATAGAGGCAGGAAGGCAGATAGTGAAACAGACCACAGCACCTAACCTTCCTTTAGTGCTGTGAAGCCTGCACTTGACCCTGGGCTGTGCCCATGGCAAAGCTGTGCTCTATTCAAGCAAGCTATCTCGCTATCCCTCAAATGAATAATGAACAACTTGAGGAGAATGCTTTCCATTATTTGGCATGGTAGTCCAAGGAAATAGACAGTTTTAATTTATAATGTGCAGCCAATAAACTTGTTTTGCAATCAAGGATGAAAGAATTAACATTTGAACATTTGAAATGTTACATATATTCTGTGCTAAAATAACCAGTTTATAATTGAGTCCTATAGAGCTGTAGAAGCAAGCATATCTTCAATCTGCTGTGTCCTCCTGTGTATGAAGAATCCACAGATCAAATGGGATTATTTCCCTAATGTGACTGCAGCGTGATGAATGATGAAGGAGGCATGTTTCCTTTGAAATGGTATATTTAATTGTACAATAAAACTACATAGTTATAACATTTAATATAAGCTTTTCTTATTCCAATAACACAAATGCCATCTTTTTAAACAGAGACTTGGTATAGCTCTTTTTATATGGTTCCTTTAAATTTGCCTTTTATGTTAGCTCTGTTAATTGATTCAATAAGTTTTGCAAATCAAAAAATGGCCAATGAGAAGTTAACTTGTCAATTGCCTCTTAATCACAGTGATTTGGAGAAGTCGAAAAGATGACCCTGAGGGCACTTGGAAACACAGATTTTCTTTACTGAATTGCTGTGGTTTTGTTAATGTGGCTTGCGGTTATTTTGTTAATTAGGAAGAATAGTTTGTATAAACAACAGGCTTTCTGAATCAAATGTTTCCTGTAACGTTAAAGGCAACAATTTATTGCCTTTGTTTTTAAAGTCATAGCTGTACATGATAATTAAGTTATTGGTAATGGTGTCCCAAACTTCCAGTAGTAGGAATGAAAGAGCTTTCTCTTTAGTCAAGCCAAGATATAAAATACAGAACACTCATTTCTTGATGTCTTGTTTTCAGTTTTTCAGAGAATCTGCTTGTGTGTGTTTATATATAATATGCATATGTAAAGAATCATGGGGATGTGCATTTAATGGTAATGAATTCAGCGTTGTCTTCTGTGTGTGTGTGTGTGTGTGTGTGTGTGTGTGTGCTTTGTAACCTGCCTCTACAAATCTATTCAAAATAAGATTTCTTCTCCGTTTCTACTTAGCAAGTACAGTAAATATATTATACAAATATGCTCCCATTTACAATAGGCATGCCCATTCTTTCCACTTGACCTGCCTCAGCATGGCAGCACACAAAGCCTGTTAGTCCAAAAATATCCGCAACAGAAGATATCACAGTGTCCGTTCACATTCTCTGTAGTAGCACTATACAGGCCTTCAAATTTCAATATGTCAAAATTATAATTATAGTAAAATGAAAGCAAATGCAAGAGTGACTCTGAGAGGGTTAGCCTTTTAAACTGCAAATTTAGCTCTTTTCCATTGGCAGGTTTAATTTCAAAGATGTTCACATTGTAGGAACTAATTAATTAGTTAATAATGCATGAAGTCAGGAGAGCACTCTCACTGCTCTGTCCCAGATGGGAGCCTACCACAAATGAGGGAATTTAACACTTAATTTGACCCTTTTAAACAAGAAAACGTTCAGATTTTCTTGTTGTCTTGTTACATTTTTATTATTTTATTTTTCGTGTCTTTGTCCCTTGTTCTATTCCTACTCAATTACAGAATTTTTTATACTTGAGGTGGAAAAGAGAGTTGGCAGCAGCAAATTATGCCATGGATTTGATAAAAAAAAAAAAAGATTTTAAAAACAAAAATGAGAGTCTGGCAGTAGCACAGCAGGTTAAGCACACGTGGCGTGAAGCACAAGGAACAGCCTAAGGATCCTGGTTTGAGCCCCCAGCTCTCCATCTGCAGGGGAATCGCTTCACACTCAGTGAAGCAGGTCTGCAGGTGTCTGTCTTTCTCTCCCCCTCTCTGTCTTCCCCTCCTCTCTTCACTTCTCTCTGTCCTATCCAACAACAACAACAATAATAAGTAAAACAATAAACAAGGGCAATAAAAGGGGATAAATAAATATTTAAAATAAAGAAAGAGTGATCTTCTCTGTAACAGCACATTATCCTGTATAAGGCTTCGAGTGTCCATCTGCTGGCTCACCCCCTTATTAAAACAAAGAAAACCCAGTGGTCTGCGGAGTGAATGTCTCCAGCCCTGCACCTCATGGTCCCTGCAGTTGGTTAGTGGACTCAGGCCATCTCAGCTCAGCTCCCGTCTGGATCCCAGTGCTATGCCAGAGTGTCAGAGGAGAGCCCAGTGATAGTGGATCTCATCACCGAGTGCATCTCCTTTCCCCTTTCTTTCACATCCTTTCTTACTGTGGGAGATCACTCATTTGACAAGGGGCATAATTTATTTTTTTTATAAAGATTTATTTATCCTTTCTCCACTAAGTCTACCACTTGCAGTGCTATGCCTGCACAGCCGCCCTGCTGCTCCCCACAGCCCTTTCTTTTTTTTTCCATTTTCCCAGTGATAGAGGGTGAGACGGTGAGACAGAGACAGATAAGAGGCAGAATGAGCACAAGAAAAAAATAAACAAAAACAGCCAGGAGAGAGACGCTGCCCCACTTTTGCAAAAGTTCCCCTGCAGGTAAAACGGCTCACTGCTGTGAACTATTATCACTGCCCTACTACTTTGCCTTTCCATGTTTTTTTTTTTTTTTTTCACGCTCTTAAGGATTCATTTAGTGAGAGAGAAAAAGAAGGAGTATCACTCTGGAACACCTGGCATTGATCACACCCAGAGCCCCTACAGCTGCACGGCCTTGCTCCCACTACCCTGCTCAACCCTGTCCTCTGCCTCGTGGCCTTGTGAGAGATTCAGCTCTGGGCTTTGGAGTCTCAGGCAGGCAAGTCTTTCTGCATAACCACTATGCTATTTACCCCAACTGAGGTAAATATATATATATATATATATATATATTTAGAAAACCATGGATAAATCCAAAAATTAAACTCTTTGCAGTTGTATAGGGTGGAAGAGACAATCCTGTAACCTTATGAACTCATCTATGCTGGCTGAGTAACCCAGCAAGCGTGAAGCAGAGTTTTAAGCAAACAGGTAAGTAATTTACTAGTAACATGCAAATAAATAGGAGATAACCAGCAATTCTGAATAACTCATGCCATGATTCAAAACAGACTTAAGCGTATTTCTTTTTCTGCTTCTTTTCTTCCTCCCTTCCCCCCTCTTTGCTTCCCTTCCCCTCTCCCCCTCCTCTCCCCTCCATTCCCTTATTATTATTATATTAGATAGAGACAGAAACTGAGAGGAGGTGGGAGAGAGGGAAAGAAACAGACACTTGCACCCTGCTTCACCACTCGTGAAGCTTTCCCCCTGCAGGTGGAGAACAGGGGCTTGAACCTGCATCCTCGTGTGCTGCAGTGTGTGTGCTTAACCAGGTGCACCACCACCTGTCACCGCCCTTTCTGATTTACTACGTGGAAGTAATACTTTACAAGACAGTTATCACCTGGGTGCAGTTTCTCATATTTTCTGTAACAGTCTTCCCACCTCCAGGAGTGGTCTGCCTCCACACTGTGCCCTGGTGGTCCTTACCTGCCCACGTGCCAGGGTTTCCAAGACCATCCCCTGGTGCTGTACCGATTGATTGCTCCAGGCACAAGCAATACAACCAGGAACTTTCAGAGTTTAAACTGTAAGCTAATACTGCGACTGCACTAACTGAAGTACTTTCTACACATTCATCAGTTGGCTTTCATATATTTTTCAGGCACAGTTTATGAAAGAAATGGAACACTAATTTTTGAAGGAAGAATTTTGGTGTGTGTGTGTGTGTGTGTGTGTGTGTGTGTGTGTGTACTATTGTTACTGTTTTTTAGTTCAAAACTAAGTGAATAGTAATTTAGAAAATATGTCAGTTTTTAATTATGAAAATAAACTAAAGCTACATATTTCTTCTTACTGAAAATTACAGTAAAATTATAATTGTGAGCTTGTAGAATGTAGACTTCACACAGACTTGTGTACTAGTTATAAAGATGATAGAAATATAACTTGAAGATGAATTTAAATATTTTTGTTAATGAAAAATAAAGAAACAAACCCATCAGGTTCTTATACTTACCACATGAACTAAGCAGCTTGGGAAATCAACTTAAGCAAAACATAGAGTTATTTTAGTTATTGGGTCAGGGCCTAATTACCCATATGTCTTGCCTATGTAGGAATGTGTACTTGACCATGTCATTGGCTTTTATCTCATATCACACTCAGTGGAGCCAGGCAAAAAATGATAACCTCATCAGTAGTCTGTAATGATTTCCCTGGAGGTAAATAAATTCAGAGCAATTACAAGCTACACATCATATAATATTTATTGGCTCAATCACGGCCTTTGTCTTCTTTCAAAAAATACTTAGCTGAAAAATTTAGATACAAATTATGGTCCTTCAATGCATACAGAAATACTTTCTGAAATTAAAAAAAAATGACAGTTTTAAGTATGAGAGACTACATTATTATTATCACAGAAATCATACAAGGAAAGAAAAGATATTTTCTATCTTCGTAGAACATTTAAATTGCTACTGCTCTCGTATGCATAGGAAGCATCACATAAATTTAGTGGATCTAAACTTAATTGATCAAGCCTTTTAAAATACCAACTGAAATAGTCTTGAATAGAATATGCCAAGCGAAATTTCTTTATCTTTTTAAAAGTTATTTTCTATCTGGTGGTAGGAATTGGTGTCCTGCTTTTCCCTGTAGAGTCACTGCTCCTTCTGAAGCTGACGTGATCAGGACGTAATCAGTTTTGCAGGGAGCCATGTTTCCAATGTAAGTCAAGGAAACCTAAGAATTGGGAGTCAGGTGGTAGCGCAGCGGGTTAAGCGCACATGGCACAGAGCACAAGAACAGGCGTAAGAATCCCGGTTCGAGTCCCCGGCTCCCCACCTGTAGGGGAGTCACTTCACAGGATGTGAAGCAAGTCTGAAGGTGTCTGTCTTTCTCTCCCTCTCTGTCTCCCCTCCTATCTTGATTTCTCTTGGTCCTACCCAATGACAACAACAACAATAATAATAACCATAACAATGATTTAAAAAAATAAGGGCAACAAAAGGGGAAAAAAATGGTCTCCAGGAACAGTGGATTTGTGGTGTAGGCAGTGAGTCCCAGCAATAACCCTGGAGGCAAAATAAATAAATAAATAAATAAATAAATAAATAAATAAATAAATAAAAATAATTACTACAAGGGCAACAAAATGGGAAAAATGGCCTCCAGGAGCAGTGGATTCCTAGTTCAGGCACCAAGCCCCAGCAATAAGGAGGCAGAAAGGAAAGAAAAGGAAAGAAAAAGAAAGTTGGTTAGGATCTAAAAACCTTCTGAATCCCTTTCCGAATCTCTTACAATATTACTTGAGGACCACAATCTAGAACATTCCAGGCCACAGCCATCTTGTTGCATAACTTTTGTTGTTGTTGCTTTCCTAAAGGTAGATTTAATAATATAAATAACTAGTAACTAAAAAAAAAAAATCTCGAATTAATTTGCTAGTGTCTTTACTAAGTGTACCATAAACTTGCCGGAAAAAAAAAAAAAATGATCTCAATCCCAGTGAAAAAGTTTCCTGGTAATGAGATTATGGTAATGAGATATTAAAGATTTTATGAAAAGTACAACTTTACCATAGTTGAGATTTTTAATTTATTGATAAGAAAGAAAATCAGTGCGTCACCATGACACGTAACACTGAGATCAAAGGGAGGCGTCATGCTGGCAAATCTTGCCCTTGACCTATGACTTGCCCTGTGGACTGGATGATGGCCTGGCGTTGCCTTGAACAGACCCCGGGTTGAGCCTGGTCCCAATCACCACACTGGAGAAAGCTTCCGTGATGTGTTATTTCCCCATCTCTCTTTCTGTCTCTTTATCTCTGTTTCTCTATTTGAAAAAGTCTCTCTGGAGTTGTAAAGTCCTAGAAACAAACAAACAAACAAAATAGTAGCAAAATTCCTTGTCTTTGAGGAAATGAGATATAATTTAATGAAATGACTGAGATAATTACAAGTTGCTTTTGTTCCAGAGATATTAAAATTTTGTTCTGAATAACCAAAAAAAACCTTGACAGAAATAGAGAACATTTCTTTCTTTTATTTATTTATTTTTTTTTACATGTTGTTGTTGTTGTAAAGACTTCACTAGCCTGGGCTGTCTTTCCATACAAGGAATGAGGCAGACAGACAGAGTGGAAAAGAAACTGAAGCTTCCTTCCACGTGGCAGGGACTGGACTCAAACAGGCCCATGCACATAGCAGCGGAGAGCACTGCCCAGTGGAGGGCTTCTTTTCCAGACCCCATTTTATTTTTCGTATTTATTCGTTTACTATGATAGAAGAAAAACCAAAGAAGGAAAAGGACGAGAGCACTGCTTGGCTCTAGCGTGACTGGTGCAGCAGACCTACCCTGGCTGTTCTTGGTCCTCTGGCTGTAAGCTGGTGCTGTATCTGGCCAAGGACTTACACAGCTCTCCACTGCTGTATGATCTCTCTCTCTCTCTCTCTCTCTCTCTCTCTCTCTCTCTCTCACACACACACACACACACACACACACACACACCTAAAGACTCCCCAAAGTTCTGCAGTTTCAGGATTTAATCTAGTTTGGCTGACTCATAAATTGAAACTTTTGATACTAAAAGGAAACGTCTTGATGTGCATTCTACAGATAACTGGTCACAGTCCAGGGGTTGGGCAGTGGAGCACCCCTTTGAGCTCACCCATTACTAAAAGCAAAGACCTGTAGGTGTCTCTCTCTCTCTCTCTCCCAGTCTCAGTTTCTCTCTATTCTATCACATCTTCTTCTTCTTTTGCCCTTCTTCCGTAGCCAGTCAACAGCGTCAGGTTGAGCCTGATGTCAAGTTTCAAGACCTCCTTTGAATCTGGAGAGGTGGCAGTCGTTGACTATGTGGGTCATAGTCTGTCTGGAGCCGCAGGGGCAGTTCGGGTCATCTCTGGCTCCCCAGTGATGGAACATAGCGGCGCACTGGCCATGGCCTGTTCGATAGCGATTGAGGAGGGCCCGATCATAACGTGCTAGGTCAAAGCCGGGTGGACGCTTGCAGGGGTCTGTGATGAGGTGTTTGTTCTTGACCTCAGCTGACTGCCAACTCTGTTTCCAAGAGACTGGAACAGAGAAGTTCAGTGTAGGCGTAGGGGACCAGATTGGGTGATGAGACGTCAAGCGTTGGACAGGGTGGGCGAAGATATCCGCGTATATTGGCAGGTCCAGTTGAGCGTAGACGTGGGAAATGAACTTAGATGATGCCACATCCCGACGAATATTTGGCGGGGCGATGTTGCTGAGAACTGGCAGCCATGGGACCGGGGTGGAATGGATGGTTCCAGAAATTATCCTCATGGAGGAATATAATTTGGAATCGACCAAGTGGTCATGGGGGCTACAGAACCATACTGGGGCACAGTATTCTGCAGTGGAATAGCATAATGCCAGAGAGGATGATCGTAGTGTGGAAGCGCTCGCGCCCCATGAGGAGCTGGCCAGTCTTGCAATGATGTTATTCCTCGCGCCCACCTTTGCTGCAGTTTTTATGAGATGTTCGTGAAATGACAGGGTGCAGTCAAGAGTAACGCCAAAATAGATGTTACTCAATGAATTGTTATTTTTTTAGAATATATATATATATACATATATAAACTATCTTCATTCATTTATTGCATAGAATCCAACAATTAAGAGGGAAGAGGTGATAGAGAGGAAGAGAGAGGCAGAGAGACACCTGCAACCCTGCTTCACCACTGGCATGTGACATGTGCACTCAACCAAGGGTGACACCACTCAGCCCCATGCTATATATATTTTTTTAAGAAGAGCTTCAAGAACAGAAGGGAAAACACTAAGCAGACCTTGGACCGGAGTTGGTGTACTGTCAAGGACTCTGGGCTGGGGAGGAGTGTTCAGGTCCTGGAACACGATGGCAGAGGAGGACCTAGGGGAGTTAAGTGCTATGTGGGAAACTAAAGTGTCACACATGTGCCAACCACTGCCTTTCATTGTCAACTGTAAACTGTTAATTCCCCCAATAAAGAAATAGAAATAGAAGAATCCTGCATGGTGCACAGTGTAAAGTTGAATAAGAGAGGACTGTAACACCCAGAGAGTTTCTCAGACAGTTTCCAGAATGATTCAGGAAGAGGAGGCGTTTATTAGGTGAGATAGATGCAGAAAGCAAAGTGTTTGTAAAGTCATATATTTCTCCCAGTACTGAGTAAAGCTTCTTTCATTTTTTTTTTAAATTAAAAACACTTTAAATATCTGCCGCCATCAATCAGTTCACCTTTGGTTTTGCCCCTGCCCCTACTCATCCTCTGAGGCAACCTCACTTCTACTGACGTGTCCCCTGGCTTATTTCCATTTACTTTTGTCCATTTGTCTACTTGGTTCTTTACGCTTCACATAAAGGTCAAAAATCATTCAGTGTTTCTTCCCCCCCCGCCACTGGATTTATTGAACTTCACTTGACCCCCTGGAGTTACCTTCATCCTGATGGTACCGGTAAAGGCTTCTTTCTTTGACAGCTTATGCAGACACAGTGCATCTTCTTTATCTACTCAGCCGTCTAGGAAAACGTGGTGTGTTTCTGCTGCTAAGTGGCAGGTCAGTGCGGCTACCAGGAGGGTACGTACAAGGCTGTTTGCTTGTCTTACTCTGCTCAGGCTTATGGGGGAGGTGTCAGGTATTGAGCCTGGCATCTCAGAACTCCAGGTTTGAAAGTCTTTTGTGTATATGTGTCTTTGAGCTAATAGTCCATACTCAGCATCTGTGAGGTAGACGACTCACTCTGCTCCACCATGTGGCATAATGAGATAACTGGTCTCGCTTTGTATTGAGACAGAGAAATTAACTTAATGCCCGAAGATGACACGATGGTGGCAGAGACGCCCACCCAGATGGCCTGGTTCCAGATTGCATGTTTTTAATGACACACTTGTCCGTGCCTAGAGATAGATTAACCTGGGGTTGTGTATACATTAGTGAAGGCAGAGACACATCTCCAGCTCTGGTGGCTTTACAACTCATGAAGATTTTTGACCATAACAAAAACTGTTCTCAGAATAGGAGTCTAATCCCTATTTTAATCAGTGAAAGGCATTAAGGAAGGGGGACAAGTTAATGGATGGAGATCTAGACTAAAACAGGTCCATTATAATCCATTTTATATGAAAAAATAGCATTGTATTGATGAGTTTTGAGATACTTATCCATACTGTTTTTCTAAAATCAAATATTTCGGCTAAAGTGATGAAATTTAGCTGAAAATCATAAATGATTATGAACATCTGAAAGGAAACATTGCCTCGAAGGGAATGCAGAAAGGCAGATGAGTTGGCAGCAGAATCAGCTCTGAACAGAGACTTGAGATTCTGAAGTAGAACAGAAAGAAATGAAGAAGTGACCTCACCAAGCAATAACATGTTGGATGGTGAGTTTCTCCTTTTTGCTTTGCTTGGTCCTCCAAGGCAGATAAAAAGGGTTTGGTGAAGACCAGAAGGCCAGGGTTCAGTGGTCACAGTGAACTGGAGGGCTAACCCTTTCAGTTCTTTTTAGTTTCACTCCCTCCATCTGCCTTTCTGTAACTGAAATACCGCCCCCCCCTTCCTCATGCTCGGCAAAACTCCCATTCCTTTAAAATGATTAATAAACATGACTTTGAGGACTAAATCTTTCTCTGTCTATTTGAGCGGGTCTGGGTATAAGAAGTGCCTACTCAGTTGGCTCATCTTTGTCTTTTCCTTGTTAGAGGAGATCATTGACTGCTAGTCTCCTAATCAGTTAAGAGAACATTTCTCCAATTTCCTTTGCTGCCCAGGAACTCAAAATCACAGCAATCATTAGCTAGTCTTTCCATACAGAGATTTCTGAGGATAACACCCACTATTGGCAGTTAGGATGACTTAACTATTGTAGCATTCATGCATGCGATAAAACTTGAGAATTGCTGGATGAAATCTCCAAATTATTGTCCTATCCATGTAAATACAATTTGAGTATTGAACCCTCTCTTGTATTCTCCTTCTTTGTAGTTAGATTCTCAAAGGATGATCAGTAAATAAAAATGTAAGATAGCAGCATTCTTTATGCAAATACATAGACTATGTACTTTAATTAAAAGTCAAATTTCTTGATAAGAAGAAAGACTTGATAAGTCTTTCAAGAATTTAATACTTTGATTTTTTTATCCATACTCTCAGAGGGATAAATGTTAGGGGAAGATGACCAGAGGACTCTGAACTCCAATTCCATTAGGACCTGGAGAGAAAAGAGAAAAATAAATAAAATAAAACAAAATAAAAGGACACTCAGAAATAGTAGGTGTGACTTAGAAAGGAAGAGAAGGTCCCACATTAGAGCCCCCGGCAAACCTGCAGGGGGGAGGGAAGCTTTGTGAGTGGTGAAGCAGGGCTGCAGGTGTCACTGTCTCTCTCCCTCTCTATCTCCCCCTTCCCCATCGATTTCTGGCTGTCTCTATCCAGTAAATACAGGTAAATTAAAGATAAAAAAAGAAATATTAAGATGACCATGTGTAACAGTTGTTAAAAAGTGATTTAAAACTTACTTTAAGAGGACAATATCAAACTAGACATGAAAGCTTTCTAGAGGCCTCCCTTCCTCAGGACCTTACGAAACACTTTTTTTTTTTTTTGCCTCCAGGGTTATCACTGGTGCTCAGTGCCTGCACCACGAATCCACTGCTCCTGGAGGCCATTTGTTTCCCATTTTGTTGTGCTTGTTATAGTTATTGTTGTCATAGTTGTTGCTGTTGGATAGGACAGAGAGAAATGGAGAGAGGAGGTGAAGACAGAGAGGGGGAGAGAAAGACAGACACCTGCAGACCTGCTTCACCGCCTGTGAAGCGACTCCCCTGCAGGTGGGGAGCTGGGGGCTGGAACCGGGATCCTTATGCCGGTCCTTGCGCTTTGCGCCACGTGCGCTTAACCCGCTGTGCTACCACCCAGCCCCCCAGGAAACACTTCTGAATGAGTCAAGAGGGAAGTGGTGTCTCTAAGCAAAAGGAGCTCGCATGGCCTTGTCTTATAACGCAAGGGATAACCTAGAATCCAGCCTGGTGGGCGCTGCCAGTGCATCTGTGCCTGCTGGTTGTTTTGCTTTCTTCAAAGAACTACCCATAATTCTACAGGTTTTAGGATATAAAAGTGCATTTATAGGAGTGAATTCTTTTTTTTTTTTTTCTATTCTTTCTTGCCGTTAGGGTTTATTGCACCTGTGTGACTGCACCATTCCTAGCAGCTTCTTTTTTTTTTTTTTTTTTTTTCTTTTCTAATATCAAATACAGCCAGAGAGAGAGAAGGGAAGAGAAAGACACAGAGGATAGATAACACAGGGCTACCACTCTAGAATTCACAATGCTCATCGCCTGCACTGCTGCCCTGTGGGCCAGAGGCCCCAGCCAACATCTTCATGCACTGGGCAGCGTGACCTCTCAGGGTGCACTCTCTGCTCCTTCCTTGAGGGTAACGTTTTGGTCATAACTGGGACTTCATCACTCTTTCAAATGAGTCTGAATTTTTCAAACAGGAAAAGAGAGAGACACAGAGGTAAAGACACCGTGGATTAGAGTATCTTCCAGCGCGGTGAGGTGAGGCAGGACTCCAAACAGCATGAAGCACATGGCGCCCTATTCTTTTAACCTTGAGAGATTTGTTTGTTTTGTGTTTTGTTTTTAGTTTAGGTGGTATTCCCACTCCTGTGATATTTTTTAATTATTTTATTAATGATTTAATAATATTTGATAAGATTGTGGTATAAGAAGGGTACAATTCTCACCACCAGACTTTCTTGCCTTATCCCCTCCATTGGAAGCTTCCCTATTCTTTATCCCTCTGGGAGTCTGGACCAAACATTTTTATAGGGAGCAGAAGGTGGGAGGTCTGGCTTCTGTCATTGCTTCTCCACTGGACATGGGTGTTGGCAGGTGGATCTACACCCCCAGCCTGTTTCTGTTTTTCCCTAGTGGGGCAGGGCTCTGGGGAAGTGAGGCTCCAGGACACATTGGTGAGGGCATCTGCCCAGAGAAGTCAGGTTGGCATCATGGTAGCACTTGCAACTTGGAAAAGGTGTTTTTAAGGATCTTAAAAACACTTTTAAAAAGCAAGGGGATTCAGGCAGTAGTGCAGGTGGTGTAAAGTGCAAGGACTGCTGTAAGGATCCCGGTTCGAGCCCCGGGCTCCCCACCTGCAGGGGAGTCGCTTCACAAGCAGTGAAGCAGGTCTGCTGGTGTCTGTCTTTCTCTCCCCCCTCTGTCTTTCCCTCCTCTCTCCATTTCTCTCTGTCCTATCCAACAACAATAACAATAACAACTACAAAAAGAGCAACAACAAGGGCAACAAAAATGGGAAAAATAGCCTTCAGGAGCAGTGGATTCCTAGTGCAGGCAGCGAACCCCAGCCATAACCCTGGAGGCCACAAAAAGAAAAGTACAACTTAATATTTGCTGCAAACCCTTCTTCGAAATATACGACTTAATGTGCCTGATCTTATGAAGATGGTAGCTGTCACCACCTACCTGGGGGTGTTCTTAAGTCCCCACGAGAAAGGATTCACAGGACACCTCAGGTTTCAGCAAAGAAAACAGATTCATTTAGAAAAGGTGCCCCTTAAAGGTGCAGCATGGGCTTGATCTCAGGAAATGAGAAAAATCCCAATTCTAAGGCCCACACGTAGAAAATGTGGTCACTAGGGGGCCCAGATAGTAGCACAGCGGGTTAAGCACAGGTGGCACAAAGCACAAGGACCAGCATAAGGATCCCAGTTTGAGCCCCCGGCTCCCAACCTGCAGGGGAGTCGCTTCACAAGCAGTGAAGCAGGTCTGCAGGTGTCTGTCTTTCTTTCCCCCTCTCTGTCTTTCCCTCCTCTCTGTGTTTCTCTCTGTCCTATCCAACAACAACAGCATCAATAATAATTATAACAGTAAAAAACAAGGGCAGTATAGGGAAATAAGTAAATATTAAAAAAAACTAAGTAAGAAGTGGTCTAACATTTAATCTCTTGAAAAGTCAACTCCAATGATAAGCGTTTGTCCATCTCCATAATGAAGTCCATCAAGTGAGTAAGCTAGCTGAGTTTGGCACAAAATACTGGATATAGTCTTTCAAGTGACTTAAGTCACACCAAAGAATAAAGTGAGGACATAGAATTAGTACCCAGTACTCAAAGGAAAAAAAAAATGTGACTGGACGTATAATTGTTTCGTTATTTTTTGTCATGGTACAATATATTTTACTAAAAAAAGAAAGACAAAGAAGATTCATAACTATGTGAACACACACAGTCAATGAGTAACTAGGCCAGATAAATGTGGACCGTAAATATTTTATATTTCCAGATAAGTGCTTTGCAATGCAACTGGTTTTACAGTGCACAAAGTATCCAGTGCAAATATTCAGAATCTCATTAGAGCGTGAACTATTCTTACATCAGTCTGATCCTGAATTCTAGAAAATCCAATTCTGAACAATAAAAAAATTAATTTTAGTCTTGTAAGAAAAGTCTTAGTAAGGTATCAACTCACCTGCTTCTTTTGACCAGTGAATTTATATTGTGAGGTCAGGTGGTGGCTCACTTGGTTGAGTGCACACATTAACAAGTGCAAGGATCCACGTTCAAATCCTCTGCACCCCACCTGCAGGGGAAACACTTCACAGGTGGTTACACAGGTCTGAAGGCATCTCTCTGTCTCTTTCCCTCTACATTTCTTTCTGTCCTATCAAATAAAATAGAAACAAAAAGAAATGTAAAGCATGGTCTCTGGTGGCAACAACAACAACAACAATAACAATAATAAAAGCCCTTTCTATTAAAGCTGAAAAATGAAGTGGAAACTGGTAAGAGACTTTCATTGTTTTCATTAAGATCTCCTGTGGTCTACATTTCAGGTGTTTTCCCATGCATAAGCATACAGAAATGCAATTTGCTATTGTTGGATATTTTGGACCAGAGCACTGCTCATCTCTGGTGATTGGTAGTGTTGGGAAATGAAACTGGGACCTTTCATATGTAAGACTTCTGCACAACTATTGTGAAATTCGTTCTGGAACAACAACAACGACTATACGACGAGACAATTCACAGTTTTCAAGTTATAGATGAGGAAGTAAAGTACCCAGAAGACTTCTACTGGGAGTTACTGGAAGCCTTAAAAGTTTAATTCTCCCTTTGGAGTAGAACTAAAATATGCTACCAGCTATCTACAAAATGGAAGACACTCCCAACTCTTCATCTGCACTATTCCAGCCTTTAGGTCCATGATTGTTCAACAATTTCTTTGGCTTTGTATGTTAACTCTTTTCAGCCACCAAGTTCCAGATGCCACCATGATGCCAACCAGACATTTCTGGACAGACGACCCCACCAGTGTGTCCTGGAGCCCTGCTTCCCCAGAGCCCTGCCCCACTAGGGAAAGAGAGAGACAGGCTGGGAGTGTGGATCCACCTGCCAACACCCATGTTCATCAGGGAAGCAATGACAGAAGCCAGACCTTCCACCTTCTGCATCCCACAGTGACCCTGGGTCCATACTCCCAGAGGGATAGTGACTAGGAAAGCTGTCAGGGGAGGGGGTGGGATATGGAGTTCTGGTGGTGCGAATTGTGTGGAGTCGTACCCCTCTTATCCTATGGTTTAGTCAGTCAATGTCTCCTTTTTGAAACAAATAAAAATAAATTTAAAAAGAAAAAAATTAATTGTAGGGTATGATTTATTCATCATATGGGAGTGTCCACAACAAGGGATCTTGTCACTTATATCATAAACTCTGACCTGTTGTATCACTTGTAAATATTTTCTGAAAAATTTACAAACTTAAAGGGCCATAATAAATATTCCATGTGTCCTCTAGTCTACTGTCCTCATTTTAATCTGTGCCAGATTGACATACCGGATACTCCAGACAGTCTTAGTGATATGCCTGAGAGGGATCTGGTTCCTTACTGAAAACACAGTCGAGCACACTAATTGTAGTTATTTTCCTTTGAGAACTGGATGGTAAAATGACAGAATGATGCACAAAGTCATAAAATGTATTGATCCACTTCAGAACTGCTGGAGTTTCCATAGACCAGGGCACTCAAGTAGTGGTGGACTCTCTGCTTACCGTGCACATTAAGGTTTTATTAAAAATGCAATGAAATATGCATATCTCAGTTATCAGTCCCTGATAGGTGGGTGGATGCAATTAAGACATAGTGAGTTTTAGACACAGAACATTTTTTGTGATGCAATGGATGTCTCCAAGTCTTTAAAAAGCCAACAGTTGTTAAGCATCCTACTTCTTACCTGGTGATGATTTATTTAACCACGATGTCAACTCTTCTTCCCAAGCCTTGTGCTCTTCCCATCTTAATAGGAAGAGCAAAATTGATTCTAGAGAAGCCCCACAGGGCCCATTTCAAATTTCCCTTGGTAATTCAGAAATAATTTCCTAATAATGCATGATGAATCTCAGGCAGATTTTAATGGCATAATCCTTTCTATTAAAATTCCCAAGGTAGCATTTCTTACAGTAATTCCATTGTGTAAGTACAAAAGGCAATTGTCAGTAATTCCAAATGCTGTCGGTATTTAAAAGGTTCCACCAGCAGTGTCACCATCTTACTTATCCGCAAAGTCGTGTTCCCAGAGCACATGGATCAGGACCTGGGAGGAGTCATGCGGACACCCTCCCTCAAAAAATGTCACAACTGGATAATTCAGTTGAGGTTTTAAACTATTTAAATGTGTATAATTCTAGAAAATCTCCAAGAATCTAATAGATGAGTGTGTCTGCCGTGAGTACGAATAACATCTGGAATAGAACTTACTTTCCAGATGTTTTTTTTTTCCCTGTGAGACGGACAATGTATGACTTGAGAGTGTATTAGTGTGCCTCACTGTGTTCCTTATAACGACTTTCTGCTACAAATAAGCATTACAGGCACTTAAATAGTGAGCTCTGTGTCCTCTTGCTTGTATTTTTTCTTGTGTTCTTTCAGAAAACATAAGTTTTCACATCACCATTAAAATGCAATCAAAAGCTAATTTCAGAATATCGAGTGGATTTTTTTTCCTTATCAGAGTAATGTGCAGTGCTGGTTTATGATGGTATTGAGGATTGAACCTGGAACCTTTCATAGTGCAGACATTTAATTTTTTTTTTCATAACCACTAAGCTCTATCCCCATCCTAGCAAGACAACTGCAATAAAAGACTTGACCTCTCACTTATTTTGTCCCTCCTAGTTTCTCTGCTAATATTTCTCTGGTTATAAAAGTGCTAACTTTCTTCAAACAAATATGACACATTTAATTATATATTTTGTCAGTTTTTAGTGTAATTTAGAAATTGTAAGTGAACAAATCATTCAAAATACAAAGAATTCAAAATATTAGAAGGCTAACCAGGGTTTCTTAGTTCTCATTTGTTTTAAAAAAAAGAAAATATCTTTAAGAATAATAATGCTGAAATTCAATACTCTCTGTTCATTTTGTAATAAAGTTCATTTTAAAGTGCAATTCAGCAAACAGTTTTTATATGTGTGTAAAAAATATATATAAGTCACTGGACTACTCATAGCTTTACAATGACTTTATTCTTTTATTAGCTATTGAGTCACAATTTATTATTTTATTAGAGAAATAATGACAGGTACGTTTTTTAATATTTATTTATTTTCTCTTTTGTTGCCCTTGTTGTTTTATTGTTGTAGTTATTATTGTTGTAGTTGGATAGGGCAGAGAGAAATGGAGAGAGGAGGGGAAGACAGAGAGGGGGAGAGAAAGACAGACACCTACAGACCTGCTTCACTGCCTGTGAAGTGACTCCCCTGTAGGTGGGGAGCTGGGGGTTTGAACCAGGATCCTTACGCAGGTCATTATGCTTTGCGCCAAGTGCGTTTAACCTGCTGCGCTGCCGCCCAACTCCCAATAGGTACATTTAAAAAAATCTTTCCACGATAGAACTACATAAACAAGTTAACCTGACTTTAAAAATACCCTATATTTAAATGGATAACATTCTGAGACTCTCACAGGAGCTGTCTCCTATGCACGGTGTTCTTCATGTGTCTCACACCTTGACTTGTCCACCTTTTTGTTCTGTCTGGGGAGGTGCAGAAGCAGGAGACACATTCCCCATATAAGTTTCACTAATTTTCTTTTCTTTTTTTAAATTTTTTTATTAATTATTTTTCTTTCTTTTTTAATATTTATTTATTTATTTATCCCCTTTGATCTTGTTGTTTTGTTGTTGTAGTTGTTATTGCTGTTGTTATTGATGTCATTGTTGTTGGATAGGACAGAGAGAAATGGAGAGAGTAAGGGAAGACAGGGGGAGAGAAAGACAGACACCTGCAGACCTGCTTCACCACCTGTGAAGTGACCCCCCTGCAGGTTGGGAGCCGGGGACTTGAACCAGGATCTTTATGCCAGTCCTTGCACTTCCTGCCATGTGCACTTAACCCGCTGCCCTACAGCCCAACTCCCTCACCAATTTTCAATACACAGACTGAATACATTTCAGGTGGAGGCTTTAGAAAGAAAATCTACATCAGGTTATTTTTAGATCATAATTTAAAAAAAATCCATGTTTGAAAGAAATACTCAAGGGTAAGGGACCACTACTAGGGAAAGAGAGAGACAGACTGGGAGTATGGACCGACCAGTCAACGCCCATGTTCAGTGGGGAAGCAATTACAGAAGCCAAACCTCCCACCTTCTGCATCCCACAATGACCCTGGGCCCATGCTCCCAGAGGGATAGAGAATGGGAAAGCTATCAGGGGAGGGGATGGGATATATGGAGATTGGGTGGTGGGAACTGTGTGGAGTTGTACCCCTTCTACCCTATGGTTTTGTTAATTAATCCTTTCTTAAATAAAAAAATTTAAAAATTTAAAAAAAGAAATATTTGAAACAGTTAAACCCTCTTAATGGTGGCACTACCTCTTGCTCTTTAAAGTTCCAAAGAATTGAAGTCTCCTATGAAAACAGGAGCGACTACCAGGTCTAGGGGTCTGCGGACCGCTCTACTAATGTCACGGCTGCCCGGCACAGGTCTCCATGGGCTGTTTTCTTTAAGTGCTGTGCTCAACTTCTGGACATGCGATTGATAGAAGTGGCCTTCTGTGTACGTCTCTCTCTTCCCTTCCAACCTGCATTATAAATTAACCCAATTCCAGCTCAAGTCTCACCTTCCTGAGCAGATGCCTCACCAATTGTCTATAGACACAACAAAACAGTAGCCAAGACCTTGAGATAAAATCTGAGAGGGGTGTAGCAAGCGTAGGAGCAGTCCAGATTCTGTTATTCGCACCCTTTTTTTTTCTCTTCTTGTCCATAAAGGGGGAGAGAATTCTCCAGCCACATTTGATCCTGGTATCCACATCTGTTTGATGGTATCTCTGAAAAATGAATCACGATTTCTGGTGTGACTCAGATTCGCGTCTCATCAAATTGATGATCTCTGGCATGGTGGCCATTTCACAGTTGTATCATTAGCTATGTGCACTGTTTTAGTAATTACATTGAGTCTAGCAGAACTTTTTAATAAGAGGGCAAGTGTCGCTGCCTCACAGGGGCTTCTGCTTAGGCCAGCGCAAGGAGAGCATACCTGCCTAAAGTTTGCTCCACTGCCACTTGAATAGCTTAGAGAATGAGGAGGCTTAAACACACAGAAGCAAGTTCTCTGCTCACTTCTCAGCGCTCATGACTGCCAGAAAACTGGTGGGAAACTTGGCTGTTAGGACAAAATGGAATCTTTCCTGGGCTATTTCCAAGTGTGAGATGAATTATTATTAGAAGGGTGCTCTGTCTGGTTTACATGAAATTAAAGCTTGTGATTAGATTGTTAAGACAAGCATTCCCAGGAACTCTGTAACCTTTCAGAAGATTTCAGAAGCATTTGAAAATTAAGTAAAAGCTACAGTAAATGTCCTCGTTTTTTTCTTAAAATTTATAGGACATAATATAGATGAGGAAAATATACAGATGCCAAAGTGAGCGGGTAAGAAAAGCAGCTTCCTGATCATGAAGAGTATTACCTGTAAAGAAATATACCTTTCCATTAATGCATGTACTTTGTGTTTGAGACTTTTGTGTACCTTCAGTAATCATTTTCAGTTTGGGGGATATTATCTCTGAAGCACGGTGCTAGATATTGCAAATGCCAGCAAGGCGTGTAAAATACAAGTCCTGATTTCCAGTCTCTCGTGTTCTCCTGGAGAGTAACAGCAGGGATGTAGCATAGTGTAAGGTCTGAGGAAACGAGCCTCAGAGGTCAAGGAAGTCCAAGGGCTCCATCGTGTGACACTCTCCGGGTTCAAGATTGCTGTGCACTGTGCACCAACAACACTCGTCTCATCAGGAAAAAAAAAAAATCAAACCTCAGCTTAGAACAGCATTTAGTCTATACCCCGTGATGATTTCAGTCTGTCAGGAAGTTGAGGAAAAAGCTTATCCAGATGGTTTGTGTTCAGGGTCTCCTGAAATTTCCATCAAATACTGTCTAAATTTAGTAACTTCAGGGGTTGGCACAGCTGAGGGTTAGCTGTTTCTCTGTTTCTTTCATTTTTTATTGGGGGAGTTAATGGTTTACAATAAATACAGTTCTTGATACATGTGTAAAGTTTCTCAGTTTTCTGAAAAACACTCTCACCCCAGCCTAGATACACTGCTATCATCATGCACAAGGACCTGAAAGGCCCACTCCATCTCCAGAGACTTCTGCTCAGGGACGGTACTTCAAGGCTTGGCTGACTTAATGAGGGAGCAGGACTCTTGGGTGTGGTCATTCAGTATAGGGTAGATCAGACTCCCTCACGAATGATGGCCAGTGAGCACTCAGACACAAAGCTTCAACTGGAGCTGTCCAGGGTGACTGTCAGGAGTTCACTAAGGTCTGAGGATAGCCAGGTGCACCAGTGCCTGGCACCCTATATGGCGAATGCAAACCCCAGGGTATTCAAAGTAAACCAGGCTCCCAAACACATAATTATCTATTGCCTTCTTAATTTTGAACCTTCTCTATTCTCTTCAAAATATGTTTTTCTTCTAGTTGTAGAAGCTCTGGGAATTTGCTGGTACTTCTTGATGCCTCTCCTCCTAGGCCCTTACCCTGATATGCTGCCTCTGCTGACCTTAATTAACTATATCAGTTCATCGGATGCCATCACTCCAAGATGTGCTGCCAGTGCCTCTTTATTTCTGATTGTGTCCAGAGACACCGAGTCTGAGATGCCAACCTTCCAACTCCAAGAATCTGGTGAGACCTTTCCTAACACACTGGACTACCTAGTTTGATTTCAAATGGTGAACTCTCTACTGTTGGTCTGCTTCTAATTCTGCTTCTAAAAACCCCTTCTGTTTCACTGGTTTAATCCCCCCTGTTTACCACTGTATTCTATTTACATAACCACTGTTAACTAAGCACCACCCTGCCTGCAGGGCATTGGTTTAATCCCACTGGTTCATGATGTCTTTTTGCTCCGCCCCCTCTCCTAGTACACCCTGATTTCCACCAGTCATTTTTCCCTCCACCCTCTCTATGTCACATCCTGTTTCCACCCTACTTGGTGAGTATATATATATAAGGACAGGATTGTGATTATAGTTAGTTTTAGTTAAGTTTGGCTTAGATTGTGCTGTGTTCCGCATGAATAAAGACTGATCTGCGTACCACTCAGCCATGAGTCCCTGGTCGTCTGTCTTCTGCCCGCGAAGCTAGCCAGCCCGGCACTCTACCAAAGTTATAAACCCTAGATATAGGCTAGGGCCTAGGGGACTGGGTACACATATACACATATCCATAAGTTAAGGGCAGTAATGTACCTCAAAGTGAAAGTGCTTAATAGCCCTTTGTGATTAGACTTTAGATATAATAAGCTCAGCAAGCAAGTATAAAGGCCTACAGAAGGCACCATAAATTGTCTAATCAAATATTTAGTTCTTAGGACTAGACACTCGCCTCTCCTATCTACTACTTTACTTCCCTCAAATACTATCTACTCAGCAAATGACTCAAAAGAAAGTAAAATATATCTCCCATTTGATTATATATATATATTCAATGAAAGGATGATTATTGTCCCCCTATGCCAACCTTTATAAGAATCATCAAACAAGTAAATGCAGTAAAATACAAAGGTTAACTTAGACCCCACTAAAATTCTAGATCTATTTTCTCCCTAACTTGAGGCCAGACTCCATAAACATAATAGCACATTGGGAACAACAATAACTAAATGACCCTCAACAGTATAACAATGGGAGAAAGTCTAAACTCATCCGATAAAGAAGGGCTGAGAAAGCTGAATAAGGGCAAGACAGGCTCACTTGATGACGGGCTTTTTGGCCAACACCAGGCCAGCCCATCCTCTAGAGCCTCCATCAGGGAATCCTTGGAAGTCCCCTACAGGCAATATGGGCCTAGACTCTGTAATAGACCCATATCTCCACCATCATTCATCACTCCCATCAGGCCCCCTCCAGTGGCCTCCCCAGGACCTTCCCTCACTGTACAGCAGCAATGGCAGGGACTCCCCACTCTCTAAAGGGAGGCTGGTCAGCCTACTCTGCCCCTCGAGGAAGACGGGTCCTGACATGAGAGCAGCCTAGAAGGTTCCAGCTGCGACCATGAGCTCAGACTGACAGGGACTCAGAGGTCACACAGGCTCCTGTGCTGAATGTGAATGTATGTGGGTCCTGGGTCAGACTGATGGGGTAAATAGTCAATTGTATTTATATACTTTCTTCAGCCTTGAAAGCTACTTACTCTGGACCTTAATCCAGCTTTCTAGTTCTATACTGAACTCTGACACCATCTTCCCAGACAATATTTTTTAGTTCACCTGCAGGTTAGATATTAAGCTTAGGCATAATAATAGTAATAATAATAATAATAATAATAATAATAATAGTGTCATGGGGCCTTAGGTACATACCTAAAATAAACTTCCTATATTCTTTCCATCTCAAGATCCCTATTCTCATCTGCTATATTCCTACTTTTTGTTTCCTATTTATTAAACAAATTTGACCTGCTTTGTACCCTACCCCTTTTGGCCAGCACGTTGCAGATGTTACCATGATTCCTTCCTGACTTTTCTGAGCAGACGCCTTCACCCACGTGTCCTGGAGCCTCCCCTCCCCAGAGCCCTGCCCCACTAGGGACAGACAGAGACAGGCTGGGGGTGTGGATCCACCTGCCAACACCCATGTTCAGCAGAGAAGCAATGACAGAAGGCAGGCCTTCCACCTCCTGCTCTCCCAAAAGAATTTTGGTCCATGCTCCCAGAGGGGGGGAAATCTTATTAAAAGATGACCAGAGAGCTTTGAATTTCAAATATTGAAATGATTAACTTTCACATTAGCTATATCAAGACTTAGATAAAGAAAACTGACAGTTTCAACAGGAGACTCTTACTTATTTATCTAAATGACTACAGACCTGCAGCTGTAGAGTATCTAGTGGACACTAGAAGTTTATTTAGACAGTATAATTATTTTTTGTTCAACATATATTAAAGGATCAGGTGGTGGTACTCCTGGTTGAGCGTTCAGTGCACAAGCCCGTGGTCCCTACGTGCAGAGGGAAGCTTTACTAGCAGTGAAGCAGCGATACAGGAGTCTCTCTTTCACTCTCCCTCTCTGTCTCCTCCTCCCCCTCAATTTCTCTCTAATTCTATCCAATAACAAATAAATAAGTAGAGTTAAAAAACTTGTAATCCCAGTTTACATGACTAGGGTCTATTCTTTTTCAATTTATTCACAACCATGTATCACCTGCCCCCCAAAATGATTTTGGGTTCTAAAATAATGTTCTGTGGGGCCAGGTGGTAGCACATCTTATCAAGTGCTCACATTACAATGTGCAAGGACCCAGGTTCAAATCCCTGGTCCCATCCTGCAGGGGGAAAGCTTCACCAGTGATGAAGCAAGGCTACAAGTGTCTCTCTCTCTCTCTCTCTCTCTCTCTTTCCCCTTTAATTTTTCTCTGTTTCTATCCAACAATAAATAAATAAACATATTTTAAGAGGACTGAAATAATCTGTGCTTTATCAATCTCTCTACTCTTGCCATCTTGCATACAATGCCTTGTCACTTGGTCTCTGCTCAGAGATGTCCTACACAGCAACACTGAGTGGTTCTGAGTGCAAACAGCTCTGAAGCTCCCAGGTTTGTGAGCAGCCCTGGGACTTAGAGGCAGGGCCTTTTTGTTTGTTTTTATTTTTCAGTCTTGAAATCCACTGTGGCAGAATGTGCATAATAGAAAGTTTACCATTTAAACTGTCGCATATTACAAATCATGTTGCCATGAAACATGGTGAACTCCAGAGGGTATTTTGCATTAATTCTTGAGGGAATTTATTACATTGGATTGAAAGTAATGTTCTGCATGCCTCTTCAATCATACTTGAAGCCACCTGAATTGCTTAAGTTTTAAGCTGGTAAACTTTGAATTATAGATCTCTGCATCTTCATAGTCTAGGACAGAGAAGATGATCAATACAGAAACATTGGACATTGGATAGTAGCATGAGGAATTATCCATGGGATAAAATCTATTCACGATCTTCAATTCTTTTTCCCGAAAGACTTTCTTATTTGATTTAAATTTAAAACCATATATGTGTCAGAATATATTGACTATTACAAGAAACATAGTTAAAATAAGGTCTGTTTCTTGGGCCTAACAGTCTTTTAAAATGAGCATTCATTCTATAGGAGGGCTTGAGAAGAGGGGGAAAAATGAACCACAGAAAGCAAGGATACATTTTATTTCCTCATAGGCTACTGTTTCCTGGAAACTGGATTATTACATACTAGATATCTAAACTGTTTAAATATATTGGGTTGTCAGAAGAATCATGACATATTTCTATGCAAAAATGTGTCAGGACTTTGGTAACAATCCAATAATTTATCTTTATCTGAGATAAGTATATGTATTATGGTAATATATATTATGTTTAACTTAGTCATCAATTACTCTTTATGTCATAAGCAAAAGTATTTTGAGTTTAAGTGATATACCATAGTTGAATTCCATTAAAAGCTATATCTTATGTCAAAATAAAGGGGCAAATTTGTTCTGTGCTTTATTTTTATTGGGTGGAGACAGAATGAAAAAAAATATTTTTGGTTGCTTGTTAATTCTTTTTTTTTAATTTTTATTTATAAAATGGAAACACTGACAAGACCATAGGAGGGGTACAATTCCCACCACCATAACTCTGTATCCCATCCCCTCCCCTGATAGCTTTTCTATTCTTTAATCCTCTGCGAGTATGGACCCAGGGTCATTATGGGATGCAGAAGGTACAACTTGGAATGTTCCTACTCATGACCACAGGGTGAAAATTTGAGAGAAAAGGAGAAAATAGAAAGGGAGAGAGAATGAAAGACGCCTGCAACACTGTTGGATCGCTTACAAATCTTTCCCCCTGCAGGTAGGGACCAGGGGCTTGAACTCTATGTGCATATGTGTGTGTGCACTCAGCCACCTCCCAGCTCTGAAACCAAAAGATTCTGGAAAACGCAGGGGAAACTTTTGTATCTGCTGCATATCTGAATAACACAGCAGTAAATAAGACTTCAAACTACCACCTCGTAGGGATTTTAGCTTCATGAGATGAGAGCATGATAACAAATATATACAAGCACAAAGGCAGAGGGGGAGAGGGAGAGGGAGGGGGGGAGAGAGGAAGTGGGAAAGGAGCAGGAGGGGAGAGGAGGGGAGGGAAGGAGGGAGAGAAAAACAGTTGAGGAAATGGTGCTGACTAGAAAAGAGGAAACATCTTCAAAAATATTTCATTATATTGAGTGGGGGGAGATGTCTTAGTGGTTCCACAAAAATATAAAAAAAGAAAAGAATTTTTTTTCTGAGGTTCGAAAGGGCAAGTCTCTTTCTTGTTTTAATTTTGTATTAGTCATTTAATAACGATTAACAAGATTGTAAGATAACAGGGGTATCATTCCATACAGTTGCCACTGGCAGAGTTCTGTGTCCTGTCCCCTCCACTGGAAACGTCTCTGTTCCTGTCCATGGCCACACCACGCTCAACAGGCCTGATCTCATCTGGTCTCAGAAGCTAGGCAGGGTGGGGCCTGCTTAGAACTTGGAAACTCTTTTCCTTTTCATGCCTCTGGGAGTGTGAATCAACATTCTTTATGGCCTGAAAGTTCAAGTTTCCGTCTCCTACAGGGCTTTGTGCAGGGCTCTAGTCTCTCTCTGGATCTTTCTTTTTTAAACATTTTTTTCCTTTATTGGGGGATTGATATTTTACAGTTGCCAGTAAATACAATAGTTTGTACAATCTACCTCTGTATCTTTCTCTCTTTATCTCTCATTCATTCAAAAAAAAAAGAAAGAAAATTCACTATGTATTTTTCTCTTTTTAACTTTTGAGCTATGTTAAACAAGTGCCAGTGGACACCGGCAATCTTTAATATAAACAATAAAACAATTAAAAAGAAATATCACTTATAAAGCTTCTGGAGTTTTATTCATGTTAGCTTTCAAAATACCTCTGGGGCTATATTTTTTTCCACAGCTATATACTCAACATTTAGTAGGCTGCATGTCAAATCAAAGACATATGATGGATATATAAATTATTTATGAATATATATCACATTTCTTTTTAAAAATATATTTTATTACAACAGATGTGCAAAAAATTAATTGCTCAACTACAGATAAAAGCCAAAAAAATTATGATACATGCATACACTAAAATAGTATTAAGTCCTTAAAATTATGTTCTTTTTTATTCTTTTTTATTAATTTATTTTCCCTTTTGTTGCCCTTGTTGTTTTTCATTGTTGTTGTATTCATTATTGTTGTTGATGTTATTGTTCAATAGGACAGAGAGAAATGGAGAGGAGGGGAAGACAGAGAGGAGGAGAGAAAGACAGACACCTGCAGAACTGCTTCACCTCCTGTGAAGCGACTCCCCTGCAGGTGGGGAGCTGGGGGCTTGAACGGGGATCCTTTTGCCGGCCTTTTCACTTTGCACCATGTGTGCTTAACCAACTGCGCCACCAGAGAATCAACAAAGAAACAAGAAAATTAAATGAAGAGGTGGACAGACTAGACCTCCTGGACATTTTCAGAGCTCTTCAGCCCCCCAAAAATGGGAATACACCTTCTTTTCAAATCCACACAACACATACGCAAGGACAGACCACAAGTTAGACTACAAAAACAGCATCAACAACTTCAAGAGCATTGAAATCATCCCAAGTATCTGCTCAGACCACAGTGGAGTAAAGCTAACATTTAACAACAAACGGAAAATTATTAAAAGGCACAGAATTTGGAAACTAACCAACATACTGCTTAAAAACCACTGGGTCAGAAAGACACTCATGCAAGAACTTCAAATGTTCCTGGAAACAAGTGAAAATGAAGACACAGGCTATCAAAATAGTTGGGACACAGCTAAAGCAGTACTGAGACAGAAACTCATAGGCATACAATCACATCGTAGAGAACAATAAAAAGCTCAAATAAACTACCTTACTGCATACCTTAAATACATAGAGGAAGAGGAACAAAGAAGCCCCCAAAGCAACCAGAAGGACAGAAATCACTAAAATTAAAGCAGAAATTAAAAAAACATGAAAAATAAGAGAACCATACAAAAGAACAATGAAGCAAAATGTTGGTTCTTTGAAAAATTAAATAAGATTGACAAACCCCTAGCCAGGACTCACTAAAGAGAGAGAGAGAGAGAGAGAGAGAGAGAGAGAGAGAGGACACTCAAATTAATAGAATCCTAAAGTATAGAGAAGATATCACAACGGACTCCATAGAAATCCAGAAATTCATGTGCAACTTCTATGAAGAACTACGTGCCACCAAGATATAAAATTTGGAAGAAATGGTATAATTCCTAGAAAAGTATGCCCTTCCAAAACTGAACCAAGAAAAACTATAAAACCTAAACATACCAATCACAGACAAAGAAATCAAAACAGTATTAAGAATCTCCCCAACAACAAAAGTTCTGGACCAGACGGCTTCACAAAGGAATTCTACAAAAACTTCAGAAAACAGTTAATACTTATACTTCTAAAGCTTTCCCACAAGATCAATGAAATAGGAACACTCCCTTCTACCTTCTATGAAGCCAACATCACCCTGATACTAAAAGTACATAGGAACACAGCAAAAAAAAAAATACTACAGACCATTATCTCTGATGAGAATAAATGCCAAAATATTGAAGAAGATCCTAGCCAACCGGATACAGCAGTATATCAAAAAGATTGTTCATCACAACCAAGAGGGATTTATCCCAGGAATTCAAGGCTGATTCAACATATGTAAATCAATGTTATTCACCACATCAATAAAAGCAAAACCAAAAACCACTTGATTATCTCAATAGATGCAGAGAAACCCTTTGACAAAATCCAATATCCATTCATTCTCAAAACACTATAAAAATGAGAATAGACGGGAAATTCCTCAAGATCATGGGTCCATATATAGCAAACCTACAGCCAACTTCACTCAATGGACAGAAACTGAAAGCATTCCCCCTCAGATCGGGGACTAGACAGGGCTGTCCATTACTCTGTACCATAACTCTTCAACATATCATTGGAAGTTCTTGCCATAGCTATCAGGCAAGAGAAAGAAATCAAAGGAATACAGATTGGAAGGGAAGAAGTCAAGCTCTCACTATTTGCAGATGATATGATAGTAGACATAGAAAAACCTAAAGAATCCAGCAGAAAACTACTGGAAGTTATTAGGCAATATAGCAAGGTGTCAGGCTACAAAATTAATGTATAAAAATCAGTGGCATTTCTTTATGCAAACACTAAATCTGAAGAAGAAGACATCCAGAAATCACTCCCATTCACTGTTGCAGCAAAAACAATAAAATATCTAGGAATAAAGCTGATCAAATAAGTGAAAGACTTATTTATTGAAAACTATTAGTTACTATTCAAGGAAATAGAAACTGATACCAAGAAATGGAAAGACATCCATGCTCATGGGTTGGAAGAATAAATATCATCAAAATGAATATTCAACACAAAGCCATATACAAATTTAATGCAATACCCATCAAAGTTCCACCAAGCTTCTTTAAGAGGCTAGAACAAGAACTACATTCATTTATCTGAAAACAGAAAACACCTAGACTTGCCAAAACCATCTCGAGGAAAAGAAATAGAAATGGAGACATCACACTCCCAGATCTCAGACTATATTATAAGGCCATCATCATCAAAACAGCATGGTTCTGGAACAAAAATAGGCACACAGACCATCAGAACAGAATTGAAAGCCCCGAAGTAAACCCCCGCACATATGGACAGTTAATCTTTGATAAGGGGTGGGGCAAAGTTTTAAATGGAGGAAGGAGGCTCTCTTCCATAAATGGTGCTGGGAAAACTGGATTGAAACGTGCAGAAGAATGAAACAAAGCCACCTTATCTCAAAAGAAACAAAAATCAACTCCAAATGGATGAAGGCCCTGGATGTTAGACCAGACACTATCAAATACTTAAAGGAAAACATTGGTGGAACACTTTCCCACCTAAACCTCAAGGGCATCTTTGATGAAACAAACCCAATTGCAAGGAAGACTAAAGCAGAAACAAACCAAGGGACTACATCAAATAGAAAAGCTTCTGCACAGCCAAATAAACTATCACACAAACAAAGAGACCCCTCACAGAACAGGAGATCTTCACATGCCATATCAGACAAGAGACCAATCATCAAAATATACAAAGAGCTCAACAAACTTAGAACAAAAAAAGAAAATGACCCCATCCAAAAATGGGCAGAGGATATGAACAGAACATTCACTACAGAAGAGATCCAAAAGGCTAACAAACGTATGAAAAATTGCTCCAGGTTACTGATTGTCAGAGAAATGCAAATTAAGACAACATTGAGATACCACCTCATCCCTGTAAGAATGGCATACATCAAAAAGGACAGCAGCAACAAATGCTGGAGAGGCTGTGGGGACAGAGGAACCCTTCTGCACTGCTGGTGGGAATGTAAATTGGTCCAACCTCTGTGGAGAGCAGTCTGGAGAACTCTCATAAGGCTAGACATGGACCTTCCATATGACCCAGTAATTCCTCTCCTGGGGATATACCCCAAGGATTTCATAATGCCCATCCAAAAAGTTACGTGTACATCTATGTTCATAACAGCACAATTCATAGTAGCTAAAACCTGGAAGCAACCCAGGTGCCCAACAACAGATGAGTGGCTGAGAAGGCTGTGGTATATATACACAATGGAATACTATGCAGCTATCAAGAACAATGAACCCACCTTCTCTGATCCATCTTGGATGGAACTAGAAGGAATTATGTTAAGTGAGCTAAGTCAAAAAGATAAAGATGAGTATGGGATGATCCCACTCATCAACAGAAGTTGAGAAAGAAGAACAGAAAGGGAAACTAAAAGCAGGATTTAACTAAATCTGGAGTAGGGCACCAAAGTAAAAACCCTGATGTGAGGGTGAGGATGGACATTCAGCTTCCTGGGGCTGCAGGGGCTGGATGGGTGAGATGGGGTACAGTCTTTTGGTGGTAGGAATGGTGTTTATATACACTCCTGTTAAATTGTAGTCATATAAATCACTATTCAATTAATATGAGGGGGAAAATTGATTATATGTCTAGAACTTCTTAAAACACAGACTGAGTCTTTTTAATGCATAGGCTGAGTCTTTGATATGTTGACTTTCTCAAAAGCCTAGAGCAGAGAGAACAGAAGTAACTGATGACACAGCTATATACAAGATGCTGAGTATTGTACAACAAATCCTAACAAAGGGACTTTTCAAAGTTAACCCAATTACCAAATAATGTGATGATAACAATAACTATCCGTTGTCTTCTTGAGCCCTAAGACAGCAGAAACCTCACATTTCCACTATAAAGCCTATATTTCCCCCAATCCTGGAACCTTCAACTTCAAAAGGTAGGGCACACTTTCCTGCATGCTTCTCTCAATTCTTATCAAATAATATTGCATACACTGATCCCAACCTTACCAAAGCAACGAGTGCCACCCCAGAATGTTTCACCTCAGACTGTGTCCAGAGACTTCAGGTGTGGAATGACAACCCTTCAGCTTCATTACTAGGGTAAGACCTTTCCTTTCATAGAATTCTCTAATTCCATTCCACGTGGTCCACTCCCCAATAAAGTCCCCAAACCAGGTCCACTGAGACAGAGCATAGGTTCACCCGTATCCATAAATCAGGGCAAAATATATACCTGAAATCAAAAGTACACAATAGTCTGCAGTGAGTAACCCCCAACACTTCATCTGCACTATTCCAGCCTTTAGGTCCATAATTGTTCAACAATTTGTTTGGCTTTGTATGTTAACTCTCTTCTCAGCCACCAGATTCCAGATGCCATCAGGATTCCGACCAGACTTCTTGGACAGATGACCCCATAGGTGTGTCCCACCCTACTAGGGAAAGAGAGAGGCAGACTGGGAGTATGAACCCGCCAGTCAACACCCATGTTCAGCGGGGAAGCAATTACAGAAGCCAGACCTTCTACCTTCTGCATCCCACAGTGACCCTGGGTCCATGCTCCCAGAGGGATAGAGAATGGGAAAGCTATCAGGGGAGGGGGTGGGATATGGAAATTGTGTGGTGGGAATTGTGTGGAATTGTACCCTTCGTATCCTACGGTATTATTGATGTCTCCTTTTTTAAATAAATAAAAATAAATAAAAAATATTTAAACAATGTACAAAATTGTAGTAAAAACAGTAATAACTAAAAAGTGTATATTTAAATAGCTTTAACATTGTTTAAAATATACAATACAAAGTACAATGCTGATATTAAGTACATGTATATGTATAGAAATATTCCCCACTTTGATGTGTATATGCCATATTTCCACATGTATCTGGACAGATTTTAACTACTAAACTTAGAAAAATTGGGGATCATCAGGTGACTGACTCCATAAAGCACACACATTACCAGGTGTGAAGACCTGAGTTCAAGCCTCAGGCTTTAGGCCACTGCACAGGTGGAATCTTCCCGAGTGGGGGAGCAGTGCTTCTGTGTCTCTCCATCTCTGGGGATCTCTCTCTTTTTCTATCTCTCTCTCTCACACCCTCTTTCTAGAGGGATGAAAACAGTGGCTGCTGGGAAAGGTGGAGGTATGCTGGTGCGTAAAGATCCCAGTTCGAGCCCCCGGCTCCCCACCTGCAGGGGAGTCGCTTCACAGGCAGTGAAGAAGGTCTGCAGGTGTCTGTCTTTCTCTCCCCCTCTCTGTCTTCCCCTCCTCTCTCCATTTCTCTCTGTCCTATCCAACAACGAACAACGTCAACAATGGCAATAATAATAACCACAACGAGGCTACAACAAGGGCAACAAAAGGGGGAAAAAGTGGCCTCCAGGAGCGGTGGATTCATGGTGCAGGCACCGAGCCCAGCAATGACCCTGGAGGGAAAAAAAATAAACTAAATTACATTTTAAAAATAAAACTTAAATAGGCAGAAATTCTATGACTTATATGCCATGCAGCCAATTATCAAACTGAAGAGTAGCATCTACTTAGAATTGCCATTATTTGATTTGCTGTGGCATTCTTGTGATTGTTGTCACTGAAAAAAATGTGCATGTCAGAATACTAAGTAAAATTTATTATATACTGATATGGGTATTTAAAAGTACTTAGGCCATAATCTTCCTAGTTAAAGACCTGAACAATGTCAATATAATTTGTTACCACCTCTGAAAAGTTCATGTCTAAGAACGATAGTAAAATGAAGCCGGTTGAGTAATTTACATTTGTTTTAAATCATGCAGTCTTAGAACTACTGTCTGCTATTAACATTTCCTCGAATACTAAAATATTCTGTAATTTATTTAGCTTAAACTCATTGATATAAGCTTTTCAATCATTTTCAGATGAGCTCTGCTGCTCATACAAGATGAACGTGTGCATAGTAACTATGTTCTCTCGTAAAATTTTGTTATGCATATGAGTTTGATATCACTGATCTTAGCAAAGCAAAAAAAGGAGCCTTATATTTTGTAAGAAGATTATAAAGATGTTTAATATCTATCTTCATAAATTCTCATAAACATATATAACAACTACAAACTATCTATGGATATTTTGGAGTGGGTCCACATACACCTCTTGAATAGTTAGACTCTGTCCAATGTACAGGCTGCTCTTTGAAGGATAATGTTCCCCAGAAATTCCCTATATGGGTCAAATCACAAGAGGAAGAATGGAAAACGAATGGCCTCATGAAGCTACTCATCATCAGCTAAGACTTATAACTTTTATACAAAACGAGAATGGGGGAGCCAGAGATGCTGTTGATCTACTCTGTGGATTTTCACAGCGTCATCATCAGCAATACTGAAAGTCTCTGTGAAGTCTGAAAACCAGTGACAAAGGAAGCATTCAACTTGAAAGATGTATTACGGCTTTTCCAAGTCACACTTCAGAAATAATACAAAACACAATTACTCATCCCAGAAGAAGGAAGGAGGCTTCACAAGGAGTATTACCATTTCAAAATACCTCTGTATAAAAGCAAAACTGAATAAAGCCTGAAACGTCAGCACTTCTGAGACAGGGCTGGGATTTCTATCTTCTTTATAGACAGTAGGAGTGCAGGCAGTATAGAGCTAGTCTGTGCACCACTGGTGACGCTTACAGTAGAGTTCAGGGAAGAAAAGGATTCTAAGCATAAAGTTATAGACATATGATTACCATGAGCATTGTGGAATTTATAGAATATAAGATTTACTATGCAGCTATCAAGAACAATGAACCCACCTTCTCTGACCCATCTTGGACAGAGCTAGAAGGAATTATGTTAAGTGAGCTAAGTCAGAAAGATAAAGATGAGTTTGGGATGATCCCACTCATCAACAGAAGTTGAGGAAGAAGATCTGAAAGGGAAACTAAAAGCAGGACCTGACCAAATTGTAAGTAGGGCACAAAAGTAAAAACCCTGTGGTGAGGGGTAGACATGCAGCTTCCTGGGCCAGTGGGGGGTGGGAGTGGGTGGGAGGGATGGGTCACAGTCTTTTGGTGGTGGGAATGGTGTTTATGTACACTCCTAATAAAATGTAGTCATATAAATCACTAGTTAATTAATACAAGAGGGGGAAAATTAATTGTATGTCTCAAAGTTTTTCAAAAGACAAACTGAATCTTTTCAATATATAGGCTGTGTAATTGATATGCAGACTCTCTCAAAAGCCTAGATCAAGTAAATCAGAAGCAACCAATAGTACAGCTATATACAAGATACTGGGTACTGTACAGCAAACCCTAACCAAAGGACTTTTCAAAGTTAACCCAATTACCAAATAATGTGATGATAACATTAACTATCAATTGTCTTTTTGAACCCTAAGACAGCAGGAACCTCACATCTCCACTATAGAGCCCCTACTTCCCCCAGTCCTGGAACCCTTGGATAGGGCCCACTTTCCCGTATGCATCTCCCAATCCATACCAAATAATATTGCATCTGCCGATCACAAGCTAACCAACACGATTGCCACCTCAACATGCTTCACTTCAGACTGTGTCCAGAGACTTCACGTGTGGAATGACAACCCTTCAGCTTCATTACTCGGGTGAGACCTTTCCTTTTATAGTATACTCTAATTCCATCTCAAGTGGTTCACTTTCTAACAAAGTCCCAAAACCTAGATATACACCAGTTTCTGTGAGAGAGAGCATATGTTCACACATATCTGTAAACTACTGCAAAATATATACCTGAAAGCAGAAGTATACTAGAGTTTGCAGTGAGTACCTCCCTAACACTTCCTCTCCACTATTCCAAGCTTTGGGTCCATGATTGCTCAACAATTTGTTTGGCTTCGTATGTTAACTCTCTTTTCAGTCACCAGGTTCCAGATGCCATCAGGATGCCAGCCAGGCTTCCCTGGACTGAAGACCCCACCAATATTTCCTGGAGCTCAGCTTCCCCAGAGAGTAGGGTGGCCTACTAGGGAAAGAGAGAGACTGGGAGTATGGACCGACCAGTCAATGCCCATGTTCAGCGGGGAAGCAATTACAGAAGCCAGACCTTCCACCTTCTGCAACCCACAATGACCCTGGGTCCATGCTCCCAGAGGGATAGAGAATGGGAAAGCTATCAGGGGAGGGGGTGGGATATGGAGATCAGGTGGTGGGAATTGTGTGGAATTGTACCCCTCCTACCCTATGGTTTTGTTAATTAATCCTTTCTTAAATTAAAAAAAAAGAATATAAGATTTAACCCGAATGTTCACATATCACTGTCAGAGCAGCCAGTTCCTCCAAAGTAGTTACTCGAAGAGCAAAGAACTGGGGACTGGGCAGCAGCACAGTGGGTTAAGCACATGTAGTATAAAGCACAAGGACCGGCGTAAGGATCCTGGTTCAAGCCCCCGGCTCCCCACCTGCAGCAGGGTCACTTCACAGGCAATGAAGCAGGTCTGCAGGTGTCTGTCTTTCTCTCCCCCTCTCTGTCTTCCCCTCCTCTCTCCATTTCTCTCTGTCCTCTCTAACAATAACAACAACAAGGGCAACAAAATTGAAAAAATGGCCTCCAGGAGCAGGCACCAAGCCACAGTGATAGCCCTGGAGTCAAAACAAACACACAGCACTAAATTGCTGCCAATAGTGAAAAACGCATACAAACTCCGGTCAGTAAAAAGGTTACAACTTCAACTGTGGGTCATTCTCTGAGACTTCTAGGAGGCTAAAAGAAAAAATATTATACGTCTCCAGTGACAGATTTTTGCTTTTTCTTCAAAAACTAGTGCGAACATTTTTTTTAAAGGAAGAACTTTCTTGTGAACTAAGGGAGAACTACCTTTTTCATGAACATCTTACTTCATTGTCCCTACTGTATAAACACACCATGGTCTGGATGGGGTTAAAGAAGTAAATATATTTTCTCACAGTTATAGAGGCTACAGAGGTTCCAGGCCAAGTTCTGAAGAGCAGTTCTGGGAGAGAGTTCTTTTCTACATGTAGATCACTACCATCTTACATGTTCACACAAAAGCGGGAGAAGCAAGAGAAACAAGCAAGAAGATTTTTGGAATTTCTTATTATAGGGACTTGAATTTTATCAGGCCATAGACCAGTCCTAAGGAGCTCACAACCCTGTCTCCAGGGTCGATAGATGCACAGGAATAAGCATCGACGTATGAAAGGAGGGTCAGAAGTTTATCTGCAATATAAACAAAAAAAATACAATATAAACAAAACAGATACATTGGTTTATCTAAAATACGATGAAGGGCGGTAATAACTTCAATACCACGTCAACGTCCATGTCCAGCAGAGAAGCATTTACAGAACCCAGAACTCCCACCTTCTGCTCCCTTTAGAGATCTTTGGTCCATACTTCCAGAGGGATAAACAGTAGGAAAATTCCAATGGAGGCGATGGGACATGGCACTCTGGTGGTGGGAATTGTATTGAATTCTATCCCTCTTATCCCACAAGTTTGTCGATCATTATTAAATCACCAATATTATATTTTTTAAAAAGAAGTTGAAAAATAAGAAAACACAAAAGCAGAACTTGGACTGGAGTTGATGTATTGAACCAAATTAAAAGACTCTGGGGTTGGGGGAGGGTTCAGGTTCCTGGAACATGATGGCAGAGGAGGACCTAGTGGGGGTTGAATTGTTATGTGGAAATGTTACACATGTACAAACTACTGTATTTTATTTTTGTTACTGTAGTTTAAGGTGATTTGAAATAACAATATCAAAAAAAGATCAAGTTCATAAAAACAGAGTAAGTAAACAATCACTTTGTTCCACTGTAACAAAATCTATTGCATGATAAGGATTACATAAAATATTTTCTTCAACTTCAAAGCTCATAGCTCAGTAAAAGAAAACTATTTTAAAAATCATTGTTCTAAGATGGCCAATATAGTGAGGGAATATAATAATTTTTGAAATTCCAGATATTACATAATGCTGGGAAATTGTGCAGACGCAGTCACATCTGCCATGTTGTCCCATCAGTCTATTGCTAGTTCCCACGAGAGTTGGGACATTCTCTGAGCTCCTGTTCCACCATGTTATGCCCTCAGGGCATTGTCTATTACCCCGCAATGGTTGCGGTGCTCTGCTTGCTCCTCCCCCTTTCCATTCTCATGAGAGTTATTATCCTACCCTGGAGTGCTTTGGCTACTCCTCCCCCTTCCCACTCCCATAAAAGTGCTTC
Organism: Erinaceus europaeus; assembly: GCF_950295315.1. NCBI lineage: Eukaryota > Metazoa > Chordata > Mammalia > Eulipotyphla > Erinaceidae > Erinaceus > Erinaceus europaeus. Next base: position 2,731,979 of record NC_080165.1, read on the forward strand.
TTCTTCCGCACCTCGCTCTCTTGCCAGCACTTCACTTCGGTGTTCAGACGCAGGAAAGGTTGCTGTGTGAGGTGGCCATTTTCGCTACCTCCGCGTGGCCCAACCTGCTTCTCTCTCACCCAACTCTGAGGTGCCAGCGCAAATAAAGATTTGTGTTCCCTCTTCACTCTGGACCTCCTCTCTCTCTTCTCCGCAGCACAGCCCGACAACATAGTCTTTAAATACGTATCCCATGGGTAAAAAATCTATGAACATGTCTATATGTATGTGCAGATGAACATATTCTTATTCCTTCAAACATATTTACCCATTTCTACCACAAAAACAACATGCACACAATTAACTAACTTACTTAGAAATAGTTCTGTTGCTCTGTCCCTTTGGCATATATACTAAGGATGCACATAAAATATGCTTTTTTTTCACCTATCAGTTCGATCTCAGGTTCATTTTGACACAGGTGCTTAACATTGGCAATGTAAGGGAAGCCATTTCATAGAGGTCTGTCGGGCTTTTCTGGTCCTCTAACATTAAGGATGAAAGATGCAGATGATGAGGAATCATGAGGCAAGAACATGGTCCTTAGAAAACTTGAATTCTCCTCACAAGGTACAGTGATAAATGCACACCAAATACTACTAAGAGTGAGGTATCAGCTCATTCTCATAAAGGAATTTTCCTGAGTACATTGAAGAGAATTTTTAGAGTGTCATGCCTACAAGGAAGTAGTCCAGAGGATGTGATTATGTCATTCTTCAAGTGCATATTATATGGTTTTATTTTGTCTTCTTTCTTCTTTGCCTCCATATTCCTACAGCCCAACACAGTGAATCTAATAAGCAAAGCAGACATCTCTTCACTCTGTGTGCATAACTTGTAGAACGAATGGAGTCAGAAGGATTCAAGAGGAAGAAATTCTCTCTGGGCCTAACTAGCAGATCTGGGAATGGCCTGTAGAAATCAGAGGCAGGAGGGTGTGAGTTAGCAGGTACGTAATGAGCGTTTTAATTACCAGGCTGGGTTTGGCCTACATCGCCAGGCTTGCTTATGAAGCTATCAATTATTCAGATGGCTGAAACATGTTTCTGCTTTCATCCTCTCTGTCTTCTTCCCAAGTACTTTGTATTAACTAACATCTTGACAAAAAAAAAAAAAAAAAAAACACAATTATGTGTATTTCCTCCAGATAAGGGAGGAAATGCATCCCAAATGGAAAAGTCAATTTGTTGAATCTATATTTTTCATGTTATAAAGTATTTTCACTTTGAGAATTACCAGGATTAATTGCCCTCATTTGTTCTGCATGTGGTAGTCTTCAGACTACCACATGCAGGTAGTCTTCATTGCTGTAGATGGGTTCCCCCTTCCCCCAATGAGAGGGGACAGCCCCCAATGAGAGGAAACACTCCCAGATGTAAGAAATATATTGAAAAGAATACAACCATGGAAACAGTGAATTTCAAAGGGACATTTCACAAAGGTGGCTTTCAGATGGAAACTTAAGTCTTGCTAAAGTCAAGAGGAATGTGTTACCAGGAGCTCCATAAAATACCAGCACAACTGAATGAGTTCTTGGCTCATCCCAAATGCAGCAGGAACTCCAAACTTTACTTTGAAGAAGGAAGTGGTTATAACTCCACAAAGCTCTGAAAATAAACATACATGCCCATGACCAGTATTGCCCTTAGTGAAAACAGACGTGTCCTGGGGTTCATCAAGGATCAGCCACCATTGAAAGAAAACCAATTTGGCTAATGGGTATAAGTTACCAGAAAGATCACAGATGACAATTAACTACTTAAGAAAGACAAGCAGGGAGTCAGAGGTGACACAGTCTTCTAAGCTAATTATGGGCCCCAAATCATATCAAATCAATGGGGTTGACAGTCAACAATATTTATACCCCTTTCCCATATTAGGGAACTACTCTCTTCCCTGATCCAGCTTTATGGTCCTTTTTCCAACCATGACATCATCTCCCCAGATAAAAGGTGGATCCACTGGCATATCAGATTTCAGGTTCCTGTGCAAAAAGAAAAAGGGGGAAAAAAAACTAGTATAGCCACAGGCCCTTTGGAATTTAACTAAAATATGCCTACTAGCTATCTACAAAAGGGAGACCCCCCCCCCCCAAATCTTCATCTGCACTATTCCACCCCTTAGGTCCATGACTGGTCAACAATTTGTTTGGCTTTGTATGTTAACTCTTTTTTCCTCCACCAGGTTCCAGATACTAGCATGATGCCAACCAGACTTCCCTGGACAGACAACCCCACCAATGTGTCCTGGAGCTCTGCTTCCCCTGAGCCCTGCCCCACTAGAGAAAGAGAGAGGCAGGCTGGGAGTATGGATCCACCTGTCAACGCCCATGTTCAGCAAGGAGGCAATTACAGAAGCCAGACCTTCCACCTTCTGCATCCCACAATGACCCTGGGTCCATACTCCCAGAGGGATAGAGAATGGGAAAGCTATCAGGGGAGGGGATGGGATACAAAGTTCTGGGGGTGGGAATTGTGTGGAGTTGTACCCCTCTTATCCTATGGTTTTGCCATTGTTTCCTTTTTATAAATAAAAAAATTTTTAAAAAGAAAGAAAGACAGGCAGAATGTTAGTAAGTGTGGCAGGTTCCCTTCTAAGCCTGTGACAGAAGCAGTAAACAATCAAAATAGTAAATCACTGCTAGGACTTTTTTTTTTTTTTGGTATGTTTTAACATTGTTATAAATGTTTTCCTGCACTGCTGAAAGTCAAAGAAAAACATAATGATAAGAGAAGGTCTACCCTTGTTCCTGTAAACTCTGTGAGTGAAAGACGGAAAAAGGAGCACAGACACACGTGTGCTCAGAACATTTCTGTTATGCATACTTAGTGGTTCCTTTACTCTTATTTTCAATGCACCCTCCTCCAAAGACCAAAGAAGCTACTTTATATTGAGTCACATGAGTCAACATTGTTGCAGTCATGAATCAAGTATCCATATATATGTAATAATAGCAGTGAGATCTGAGGGCTTCCTGCAGGATAGAAACCAAGGGAATGTGTGACCTCTGGCAGAATGCGACTTTAGCATACAGACATACACAAGAATGCATGAACCTTCTCAGCTTTTCACCAGCCATTCATCCACTGAGCATCAGGCACTGTGGATGTATTTTAAAATGATAGTAAAAAGTACTATGGAGATAACATAATAGCTATGCAAAAATAAAATAACAATAATAATGTTCCAGTTCAATCTCCAGCATCCCCACAAGCCAGAGCTGAGCAGTACTCTGGTGAAAGAAGTGGAGGAAGAAGATGAAGAAGGAGAAGGAGATAAAGGAGAAGAGGAGGAGGATAAGCAGGAGAAGAAGCAGCAGCAGCAAGTAGAAGGAGAAAGAGGAGAAGCATGAAAAGAAAAAGAAAGAAGGAGAAGAAGATGATGAAGAAGAAAGGAGGAGAGAGGAGGAGAGGAGGAGGAAGAGGAGGAGGAAGAAGAATCAAGCAGAGTGCAGTGCGGCAACTGGCACACCTGGCAGAGCCACACTGACCATACATGAAGATATGAGTTCAAGCTCCTGATCCTAACCTGCAGTGGGAATGTCCGTGGCTGCTGAGCAGAGCTCCAGGTATCTTTCTCTTCCTCTGTTTCTTTCTGGCTCTGTTAGAAAGGGAAAAAGGCCACTAAGAGCAGTGTAGGCACCAACTCACAGCTATAACCATGGGGGCAAAAGGACAGATGAATAAGAGTAAGATGCTAGATAGATAGATAGATAGATAGATAGATAGATAGATAGATAGATAGATGATAGATAAGAAAATTAAGATAGGGAGTCGGGCTGTAGTGCAGCGGGTTAAGCGCAGGTGGAGCAAAGCACAAGGACTGGCATGAGGATCCCGGTTCGAGCCCCCGGCTCCCCACCTGCAGGGGAGTCGCTTCACAGGCGGTGAAGCAGGTCTGCAGGTGTCTGTCTTTCTCTCCCCTCTCTGTCTTCCCCTCCTCTCTCCATTTCTCTCTGTCCTATCCAACAACGACAACAACAATGATAACTACAACAATAAAACAACAAGGGCAACAAAAGGGAATAAATAAATAAAATAAATATTAAAAAAAAGAAAATTAAGATAAAAAGATGATTAATTCTGCCCTCATTGCATTCAGTAAAATTAAGAGAAATATGATAGTAGGACCATAAAACAGTTAGTCACTATGCAGGAAATCAAATACATGAGAAAACCAAGAAAAAAACTATGAGGCTGTCTTCTGTGAGAAAACACACACAGATATCTGAATAAATTGACTTGTAATTCTGAAGATTTGCATATCTCCGAAGATCATCCTTCAGACCAGGGTTTAGTGCATAGTAGATTTCTATCCCTTTCTCAACAACTTCCCTAATTCATGACTAGAATCCTCATTATAGTGAGGACATGTTGACTACTACAGTATACTCATTATATTGCTGCATAAAATGTAACTACTCTATGGCTTAGAAAATGAAAGAACACAACAAAGTGAATATTCTATATAGTCTCTGAGGTTAAGGTAACAGAGGAATCAAGCTCAGTGCTTCTGACACAAGGACTTGTATGAAGTTCCAGGCAGTATGTTGGCTGATACGACTTTCAAATGAGGCTTGATTGACTCAGTAATATCCGCTTCCATGCTTTCAGTTTCATGGCTGCTTGCAAGGGTTCTCAACTTCCTATTATATGTTGCCCCACTTCTTATTATAAGGATCTGTTGTTGTTTTTTCATTGTCTTTATTTATATATAAATAGCCAGAATTTGAGAGGGATGAGGGAAAGCCAGAGGGAAAGAGACTCCTGCATCCCTGCTTCACCACTCTCAAATCTTCCTCAGTTCAGCTGGGGAGCAGGGGCTCAAACTCAAGTCCTTGCACATTGTTACATGTGTGCTCAACCAGGTGAGCCACCATGTGGTCCCATAGGAACCTCTTTTTAGACTTTTCAGGACAGTTAGATGCTCTCTAGAGAAACAAGACCAGAGCCAAAGAGGAAGCCACATACATTTTCTGATTTCGCCTCAAACATGAAGTAGTTTGTTGTTACCCACTGGCAATAGCTAACAACTCTATTGTTGCCAGGTAATTGTGAGGCTGCTCACAATTTCCTGACATCTCCCCCTTTCTTTTTATCTAATGGCCATAGTATCAGGAATGCGGGATGCTTTGTGAGGCAGGGAGTCTGATAGGACGAGGCACACCTTTGGGGTTCTACTGTCCCTCCTTGCTCAACCTCTCGGTAGAGAGAGAGAGACTAACAGGATAGACACCCTCCTCAGGTCAAGCCCTGCCAAGCTCAACCACATCCTCACAATTACCTGACATCTCCCCTTTCTTTTATCTAATGGCCATAATATCAGGAATGCAGGGTGCTTTGTGAGACAGGGAGTCTGATAGCACGGAGCATATCTTGAGGTTACTCCTGTCCTTCCTAGCTCAACCTCTCCATAGAGAGAGAGAGATTAACAAGATTGACACACTCCTCAGGTCAAGCCCTGCCAAGCTCAACCACATCCTCCACAATTTCCCGACATATTGTAACATAGAAGGGAATTTGGGAGCATGGAATACTTGGTGGTAAGGATGACTGGAGACCGACTTGGCAGCTAGCTGCAAAAATCCTCAAACACTGCATTGACGGGATCAAAGGGCTCAGAGCACACAGCAGATGCTGAACTGTTAATACATGTTGGTAGTTTGTCTAGTAATTGTTTGTTGTTTTTGTGTTATCTCTTTGGCATAGATGAAGGCATCTGCAGCTTATAGACAGCTCCTAACACGAGATCCACAAAGTTTTCTGAGATCTATTTTCAGTCACGTTGGAATGCTGTCATCAGGAAACAATAGTTCATGAACAACTCCCTCAAGGACTTTTGTGGAGGATTTCAAGTTATTGAAATGGAAAAGCCTTTTAGGAGATCAAAATATATTCTAATATCAACCCTGAGGTCTAGCGTTGCATAGTCAAGCATGGCTGCATAAAAGTGATTGAATAAAACTGGAACCATTAGACCGTCCTGCTTCCCAGGACCAGTGATGGATGGCTCCGGCCATATGCCATCAACATTAACTTGACCAGTCATTTCATCAGCAAAGTTTCAAGCTGTTGGTAAACTTCGCTGGCAGACCAGCTTAGATTTGTAATTGGAAGAGCAATAGATTCTCAGCTGTCTGAAAATTTAGGGCAGATTAGTAAACACAGTCCTGGCTGCTGAAGGACAGCCTATTCCTTCTGGCTGTCACCATCTCATGGGAGTTGAGAATACACTGTTTCCTGGCTGTGAGCAAAAGCAATGACGGACTACATACACAGTCAGCAAAAGACAGGCATCAAGAGCCTAGGGCAGATGTGAAACTTGCCAGGCTGTGGGCAGGAGAGAGGACAACTCAGGCAAGCCTCTGGCAGCAGCTCAGCATTTTGTCTGTCTGCCTTTCACACGGTTCTTCCCTCCCTCTTGCTCGCCCGGTAAAAGCTGTCTCCATCTTCTCCAAGGTCCAGCTGTGTTGAGGCTGAGCTTGGAGAGTTAAGGCTCTAAGACCCAAGTACCAGGCCACATGGCGGGCTGGATTTCCCTCTTTGCTTTTCTTCTGTAGTGGTGTACTTCAGAGACCTTCACTTTATAAACCCCAAACCAAAGTCCCCAGATTTTTCTGTGTCTTTAATGGGAACTGAGTAAAATAGCTACTGTTGCTTTTTCAAACAAACAGACCCAGTGATGTGTAATGAGGATGCTGAGTGGAGTCTTTGCCCCAGGTCCTTGCTTACCATCTAACCTGGAAAGGAAAGTAGACTATTTCCAAGATTGATGAGTAGTGATTATTATAATCAGCTTTCTAAATCCCTGTAGCAAAGACTTCCCCAAGATGTAGAATTTAAGACTGAAAATTAAGTGCAACCTCATGCATTCACATTCCCTCTCTCTCTCTCTCTTTGTCTCTCTCTCTCTCTCTTCGGGGTTTCTGCCTGCATGACCTCATCATTCCTAACTGACACCTTCTCTTTTTATTGGTATCAGGTGAAAGACAGAGGAGTTGAGCAGGAGGAGAGACACCACAGCACTGCTTTTGTTCCCCCTTTGCATCATGGTTCTGCTGCTTCCTAGCCATGTGCTGAGACACACATCTTCCTACATAATGAAAGGTTTGTTTTATTGGATGAGCTATCTCCCAACATCTCAATTTCTTTTTCTTCATACTCCTACCTATAGTATTGTTCTTTCTTCTCTATATATATTCTAAGTCATGTAACTTCCCTTTGTCTTTTTGGAACAGACACCTTCTGTCCATCCCTGGCTTGTTCTTGAGCCTGAGGTAACACTGAATGTGTTTCTGTTGTTTGGCTTCTGTTTTCCTGGGGACTGTGCAAAGAAGCTGCTGTGGAGCTTAAGAAGGAAGAGGCAAGCTTGATGCAAAGCAAGGAAGAAACTCCCTAGAGTTGTACATCTTCCATAGTAAAATTATTTGCATGATATTGGTATATGTTCCTGCCATTGGAGGAACTCAAACTTGGAACAGGGGAGGAAGAGAAAGCATTGAAGGGGGACAGATAAATTCTAAAGAATGCATAGGACAGGACAGTCATTTTCTACACTTGAAGCTGAAACATTAGGGCATACTTACCCTTAATAACATAATTAATCATTGGATCCATTTTAGTAAAAGATGAAAGAATAATTAGAGTAACCATTTAAAGTAATTCATGTATTTGTCTACTTAAATAATCTTCCAGTAGAACATCACTATCCAAACTAAGAGACATTATGCCATGAAAACGTCAAATTACAAATGTTTATAAACTCAAACTATTTTCAGTTCCATCTGAGCAACCCACAAACATAAAGAAACGCAGCAGATACTGCAGTTTCATGTAAAGTTATGTACTCTGTGCTGAAGGCATTAGTGCCTATGTTAAATACAAATGCATGTTCATTTCACAGGCATATTAGAATTGCATTTCTGAAATGAATGTCTTTGCAGCCTAAAACTTTCTCAAGCATTTTTCTGTGTCTAAGTTATTTAATCATTCCTAACCAGCCAATAATTACATTTCATTATAAGCATATAAGCTGCCTCTTATATAACTCAAATACGTAGGTGGCAGTTGAAGAAACAACATGGCTTAATACTTATTTTTATTATTGTTCTTACTAGAACAACTAAGACTTATCATAAAAACTCTAGTAGTTGAGTATGTCAGGCTATTTACTATCACAAATTTGTCACTGCTTCTTTCATAAAAAAAAAAAAAAAACAGTCTCTCGAGGCCAGGAGGTGTCACACCTGGTTAAGTGTTCATATTACAGCGTGCAAGGACCCAGGTTCAAGCCCTTCGTCCCCACCTGCAGAGGAAAAGCTTCAGGAGCAGTGAGGCAGGGGTGCAGATGTCTCTCTCCCTCTCTATCTCTCTCTCCCCTCTCAATTTATCTCTGTCTCTATCCAGTGAAAAAGGTAAGAGATAGAATCTCCCTATTCTTGAATATGGGGTTCTTGGTACTTGCTTTAACTGATTAATACAACAGAACTAATGCTGGATAATGTCAAACCTTGGGTTCTAGAAGCTTTACAGCTTTCCGTTTTTGATTTTCTGGAAATCTTTTGTTCATACATAAACTGGGAAAGTGTTTACAGATAGATATACAGCCATGGGACTCACTCCAGAACAGGCCCTAGGCATAAATGGAAGGTCATTTAGGGGAAGGTTAGTTCCTCACAAATCCACTAAATTTATTACAGACCTGGGAGTCAACTGAGACATGTTATACTCTATAAGGCAACGTAACTCAATCTCATCTTTCTTAAACTGCTAAACACAGAACTGGAAGCAAAGAAACGATCCCTGCTGAAAGCAGCCAACATTAGGGGTCCTTAGTTATTACAGCACAGGCACACAGTAAACAGAGAAGCACAAGCACAGATAATCGTTTCCCCAAACAGATTCCTCCAGCTTCATTTTTCCAGAAATTATCACTATTAGTGTTTCACTGCTACTACTTCTTCTTCTAGCGTTTGCCCTTCTTCCGTAGCCAGTCAACAGCGTCAGGTTGAAAGCTATCAGGAGCTGCTTGTTGCTGGCTTTGAAAGTGACTGGGATCCATGTGGATTCAGTCGGCTAGGAAGGATCGTCAGTTTCCCCAAGGAATGGGTACTCACGGGATGCACCACGAGAAGGTCGATCCAACTGCTACTACTGATCTCTCCTAACTTTTTTTTTTAATTTTTTACTCTTTTTAAAAAAAATTTTATTTATAAAAAGGAAACACTGAGAAAAACAATAGGATAAGAGGGGTACAACTCCATACAATTCCCACCACCAGAACTCCATATCCTATCCCCTCCCCTGACAGTTTTCCTATTCTCTATCCCTCTGGGAGTATGGACCCAGGGTCACTGTGGGATGCAGCAAGGTGGAAGGTCTGGCTTTTGTAACTGCTTCCCCACTGAACATGGGTGTTGACAGGTGGATCCATACTCCCAGCCTGTCTCTCTCTTTCCCTAGTGGGCAAAGGCTCCGGGGAAGTGGGGCTCCAGGACACATTGGTGTGGGGTCATCTGCTCTGGGAAGTCTGGTTGGCTGAAAAAAAGAGTTAACATATAGAGCCAAACAAATTGTTGTGTTGTCATATAGTACTTCAATATCTTATTATGAGTACACAGTTTACAATTTTTCCAATACAAATGTTAACACAGTTACTTTACCACAGCCTTTTATTTCCTTTTTCATTCAGCAGGACAGAGAGAAATTGAAAGGGGGAGGAAGGCAATAAAGAGGGAAAGGGAAGGGTAGATGTGCTTCACCACTTGTGATGTGTAACCCCTGCAGGTGGGGAACAGGGGGCTTAAACCTGGGCCCTTGTGCGTATCCTGGTGCATATGCTTGCTTAACTGGGTGTGCCACCCCCTGAGACTGCCATATATATATATTCCTTTTTGTTGCTCTTGTTGTTTTATTGATGTGGTTATTATTGATGCTGTTACTGACGTCTTCATTGTTGGATAGGACACAGAGAAATCGAGAGAGGAAGGGAAGACAGAGAGGGAAGAAAAAGACAGACACCTGTAGACCTGCTTCACCACTTGTGAAGCGACTTCCCTGCAGGTGGGGAGCCAGGAGCTCGAACCAGGATCTTTATGCCTATCCTTGCACTTTGCGCCACCTGCGCTTAACCCACTGCACTACAGCCTGACTCCCAAGACTGCTTCTTTTATTTTTATTGTTTTAGAGATTTGTGTTTATCTATAGGTAAAAGGACTGTAAATGGAATTAGTATGCCAAAGATACTTACTTTCAAATTTCACAGAGTTCCAAAAGCCACCCTCAAAATTAGTAATCAGGGAGTCGGGCAGTAGTGCAGCATGTTAAGCTCACGTGGCACAAAGCGCAAGGACCAGTGGAAGGGTCCCAGTTCGAGCCCCCGGCTCCCCACCTGCAGGGGAGTCACTTCAGAGGCGGTGAAGTAGGTCTGCAGGTGTCTGTCTTTCTCTCCCCCTCTCTGTCTTCCCTCCGCTCTCCATGTCTCTCTGTCCTACAACAACTACGACAACAATAATAACTACAACAATAAAACAACAAGGGCAACACAAGAGAATAAATAAATATAAAAATATTAGTAATCAAATTGTTTCTGAACATCCAGGCTCTTCTGACTTCTTATAATTTGTACAGAGAGGTAAATGTTTGACTTCAACACGTCTCTGTTACAAACTTGCCAATTATTATGGGGCCCTGTTTTTTTGTTTGTTTGTTTTTTGTTTTTTGTTTTACCTTGTCTTAACACAACCTCTACTTGTAGAAGATTGTGTTCACTTTTCATGTATGAAACATGATCGTTTTAAAACTGTCTTCAGAAAGAATTCAATTCACTCCACCCTCTACAAGCTGCATCTGCAGATGGCCAAAGACAGCACAGGCCTCTGCTAGACCTGTTCAACCCAGAGGCCACCTGCGGTCCTTTTCATGGGCTTCTCCAGCGACAGTGCACTATGGAAGTGATAAAAAGAGGGGAAGAGGTGGAAATTCACAGGCATTTCTGAGTTAAATAAACAAAGCTGGAATTGAATGGAAAAACTAGGAAACTAGACAGGAACACAAATCTTGTATTTTTCCTGCGGGTGAAAAGAGCCCTGTCCACATAGATCCACCAAGATACGGAATACAAGAGAGAAAGCCTTCTGAGATCTAAACTGCAGGTGTGGGATTCCTGCTGCTCCCTTCCAGATGTGGTATCCATCAGAGAGCTACCCTCTGAACTCTGGAGGATTAGTCAGCTTTATGAGACAGGGAGAGTTATTTCCATGGTTATCCAGAGATGGAGGGTACTCAGTCTAATAGAGGGCTGCAGCCCCGTCAGCGGTCAGGTCTAAAACACTTCTCCCCAGGCAACCCATGAGCTCACCAGGTCCTGGGTCTTGGAGGCAGTGGCAAAGCAAAGAGCCTCCTCTGTCTTCATTCACATGCAATTCCTACCTCCTGTGGACTGTGGGCTACCGGCAGCTACAGTGGAATACTGCTGTTTAGTTCCGTTTATATTACATTATCATACATCTAATTCCACTTAGCGTTCTTCGACATTCCTTATAGTTCTCCTGCAACGTTACCTGACTGGGTCATGATCCCTGCTTGTGAGAAATCATGGCTGCTATGCTGAGCAGTTCATTATGAATGTCACTGAGATAAGCAGGCAGTGAAGGTAGGAACAGACAGATTTAATTTCAGTAAATGCTCTGTGAAAAATAGACCCCCCCAAAAAAAAAAAGAAAAAAGAAAAAGAAAGAATCTTAAGCCCAAACTAGACATTAGGTGTGCTTAATTTGGAGGATGTGTAGTCATATATCCCTAAATGAAGATCTGAAGTTCATCTGAAATTCAAAAGTTCATAAAGTTGAAATAGCTTCATCTTCATCTCAGCGTTGCCTTCTCATCAGTAAGGAAGTAGTAAAAACCCTTAATCATTTTTCTTGAAAAGAAACATTCTAAATTATGTCAAGGAGTCAGCAGATGTTTAATGAAATGCCTAACTCTAAGAAGATATTTGATGTTCATTTCTCTATTTTTTATTTCCCAGAGCAGAAACCTGACTCGAAGACACGGAAGTCTTATTGCAAACCCACTACGCTCTCCTCCAGGAACTTGATGTTTCTGTTCATGTGTATAAGCGGATACCGATTTCTAAATACTTCACTTTAGTCCAAACGCAATTTTCCATATAAAGAATTTTTAGAGAGTTTTGTAACCAAGACAGATAAGTGCTTAGTAAATATGTGTGGTGCACTAATCAGTAAGGTAAATATACTTATTGTCACCATTCACATACAAAAATAACTGTAAGTAGTCTATAGTATAGTAGTCATTCCAGCTTGAGGTGATTTCAATAAAAAAAAGAGATAATGATCAGTTAATTTTTAAACTATGTCACATCACAGAAAATTAAAACAGCCTTTGCAATACTTCATAATAGTTTTCATGACTTCTTATGTTTATTATCTAGTATGCTCTTCAAAAAATCTCATGGGTTAGATTTAGAACCATTATCTCCATCTTTATGAAAATAGTGGGTGGGGTCAGAAGGCTGATGTGTTCAAAGTCAGGCAGCCAGTTTACTGAGCTCCTGAAGCTCCTTCACTGTCTATACGTGGTCTCTGTGAGGCGCCTGTCCTAACCATACTAGACACTGATCTAAGGGACGCTTGATAGAAAGTAAGTTAGAGGGGCTGAGTGGTAGTGTACCTGTTGAGTGCACATGTTACAGGGCTCAAGGACCCAGGTTAGAGCCCCTGGTCCCCACCTGCAAGGGGGGAGCTTTGAAAGTGGTGAAGCAGGGATGCAGGTGTCTCTCTGTCTCTCTTCCTGTCACCCATTCCCCTCTCAATTCTGTCCGTCTCTATCCAATTAATAAAGATACAAACAGTTTTAAAAAGAAAGTAATTTAGAAGCAAAATATTATATACTTAAGGAGATGAAAAATTAGATCATTGTAGATGAGTGGTCCTTGGAGAATCGTAATTGATCAATCCTTGGTCCAACTACCACATTTCAAATAGCTAATTAAGAATAAATATTAAGACTAAGAAGTTACGCTGTATGCTTTTATTCCAAGCATCAGGAACATGATCTTACTATCACATATTGAGCATACATATAAGTAAATGTATAAATCCATTAAAATATAATACAGCAGTGAGGTTTTCTTTTCTTGTTTTCGGTTTTAATTTTTTAAAACAATTTCTTTATTGGATAGAGACAAACGGAAGGCAAGAGAAAGGGGGAGGCAAAGAGGGAAAGAGACAGAGAGACACCTGCAGCCCTACTTCACCACTTGCAAAGCTTTCTCCCTGCAGGTGAGGACTGGGGGGCTCGAACCTGGGTCCTTGAGCATTGCAATGTGTGCTCTCAACCAGGTGCACCATTACCTGGCCCCTGATTTTCTCTTTATTTAATTTATAATGTATTTACTTATGGATTTAAATTTTGAAATTTCTCACTTTACTCCACCCCTGTTCAAAGTAAACAAAAGAATATTTTGAAATAATCTAAAACAGATACATATTTCAGTAGTATGATTTGATAACAGTAAGTAAAATTATTAAACGTGTCATACAGATGAGTTGGAGTTAAAACAGTATGTGTTATATATTTTAAAGATTCACAATCCTGAGGGAAAAAAAAAAAAAGAAAACTGGGGGTATCATACTTCCTGACCTCAAACTACACTGCAGAGCTACTATAATCAAAACTGCTGGGACCAGAACCAAAATAAACACACAGACCAGCGGATTAGAACTGAAAGCCCAGAAATAAGCCCCCCACAACTATGGACAACTCTTGTTTTACAAAAAGGCCCCAAACATTAGATGAAGGAAGGAGAGTCTCTTCAACAAATGGTGCTGGGAAGGTTGGATTGAAGCCAATACTAATAAATAAATATCGTTATTTTATCCACATCGCATGCGCAAAAGTCAGCTCCCAGAGGATCAGAGACGTGGACAGCAGACCAGAAGCTACCAAGTCCGTAGAAGGAAACGTTGGCAGGACATGATGTGTGCTTCAGAAAGGTCTCCAGAGATTCAGACCTAACAGCAAAGAAGACAAGAAGCAACAATAAATCAACAGGACACCATCAGACTGAAAGCTTCTGCACATTGACTGGCATCATCACCCTAACAGAGACACCCTGGAAGGTGGGAGGAGATCTTTATTCAACATCCTTCAGATAAGGACTAATCGCCACAATTCACAGAGAGCTCGGTAAACACCACACAAGCAACCCCATCAAAAAATGGGGTGAGGACAGGGACACAAACTTTACAGAAGAGATGCAGAGGGTCAACGGACACAGGAGAGAGTGCTCAAAGCCATTAGTTACCAGAGAAATGCAGATAAAGACAGCAATGACATTCCACTTTACACCTGAGAGAATCATTATCTCATATAGTAGAGAAGACAGTGACAGCAGACGTTGTATAGGACCAGAGAAAAAAGGGACACGTCTACACTGCTGGTGAGAATCTAAATTGGCCTAAACTTTGTGGGAAACAGTGTGGCAATGTATCAGTCTGGAGATCTTTCCTAGCAATTTCTCTCCTGGGGATTTATCTAAAGGAAACAGAAACACCCGTCAGAAGAGATGTTTGTGTGTCTATGTTCAGAGCAATGCAATTTGTTACTGCCAAAAGTTGGGAGCAACCCAGATGTCCAATAACATATGAGCTGCTAAGAAAACAAAATAAAACAAGCGAACAAAAAAAATGGTGGTACAGAGACATGGTGGACTAGGACTCAGCTATTAAAAATAATGAAGTCATCTTTGTGTCATCATAGCTGGAACTTGAAAACACCATGTGAAGTGAGAAAAGCCAAACATAGAAGGACAAGTACCAGATGATCTCTCTTAGAAACAGGACCTAATAGATAGGGATGGAGAGAAAGCACACGGAGTGAAATGTGAGCTTGATATGTGTCCTCCATCCCAGTAAGGAATTCTGGGGGAGAGTAGGGAGGAGAACTTTGGATTCTGGCACACGGGAACCACACTCATGTGGCTACACTGTAAAGCATCAACTCCCTCAGAAACATATTTGTGTGTGTGTGTGTAATAAACTGCCCTTTTAGTCAATAAAATGTCCACACATTAAAAAGAAAAAAAAAAACAGATTCAGTTTAGACCTTGTTATTTTGCTTTTCAAAATTAACTGTATCTACACACACACACACACACACACACACACACACACACACTTTATAACAATTCTGTTCACATTTTACACTTTTAAACAACTCAGCAGTTCTCAAATGTTAACATGCATTAGAATCAATTTACAGGCTTGTTGAAATACAGACTACTTGACCCTATCAGTAGGTCTAGGCAGAGCCTGAAAATCTGCATTCGTTTTTCCCTTTTCTCTCTCATTACTTGCCATCATCATCATTAGCCAAGGGGGTTGGTTATCTTTGAGATTAAGTGTCTGCATGCTGACTCCACTACTCCTGGTGGCTATTCAATTTTAATTTGCTTTTCCTTCAGTTCTTTTAAATGTTTTTCTAGATAGAATCAGAGAGAGGTGGGCAGGGGGAGAGAAAGGGAGGCACTGCCATGATGCCCCACCCCTGTGAAGCTTTCCCCTGCGCTCGAAGGCCAGTCTTCTAGATGGCCACTGACGCACTCCGCTGTTTACAGGGCTGCCTCACCCCTTAGCGTTTGCTTTTCTCCTTCGTTATGTCTTCTTGGGGAAGTGATGATTTCGGAGGCAGTCCCTGTCACACGGGGACACTTCCATGCCAGGTGTGCACATAGCAGTGTCACTGCCCATGTGGGCCCCACGGCGCTGGACTGTGCACTGTGGCCCTCCCTGCCCTCTCATCACCTCCACGTGTGCCGCGCCCACCCGTGCTTGGCCTGGCCACAACAGAACTCACTCATCCTGCACCCATTCCTGCTGCTGCCCTTCCTTGTTCCTTAGGCTCCAGCTAGAAATCAGATCTCCTAGGACTCACCCTTCATCGTCTGTCTGACCTCAGGAAAAGTGGTTGCTGCCAGTTCCATCCAAGGTGAGGTGAAAGAGAAGATGTCACCATGTTGAACAGCTGTGTAATACTCCAAATGTGCAAGTTTCTTAAACTATCATATATCCTGGGGCATCTGGGTGGGGATATAAATTAGATTAACCCCGGTGGAAGACAATTTGGAGATATCTTAGCACATTAGAAATAGGCCTACTCTGGCGATCTTTCTGGTAGAGAACTAGACAACAAAACAAAAACACCTATTCAAAGAAATGGTGGTGTATATTCCATCTGAGTAAGTGGAATACTACTCAGCTGTTAAAAACCATGAGTTTGTCTCCTTTGCATCCTCTTGGATGAAACTCAAGATAATCATGCTGAGTGAGAGAAGCCAAACAGAGAAGGACAAATATCAAATGATTTCATTTATTAGTGGGGCTTCATAAAGTAAGAAGGGGAAGGGAGAGCACAGAGTGAGACATGGATGGACATGGGGCACTGCACCACAGCAAAGGACTCTGGGAGGGAGGAGAGCACAGAGTGCAACATGGATGGACATGGGGCACTGCACCACAGCAAAGGACTCTGGGAGGGAGGAGAGCACAGAGTGAGACATGGATGGACATGGGGCACTGCACCACAGCAAAGGACTCTGGGAGGGAGGAGAGCACAGGGTGAGACATGGATGGACATGGGGCACTGCACCACAGCAAAGGACTCTGGGAGGGAGGAGAGCACAGGGTGACACATGGATGGACATGGGGCACTGCACCACAGCAAAGGACTCTGGGAGGGAGAGCACAAAGTGAGACATGGATGGACATGGGGCACTGCACCACAGCAAAGGACTCTGGGAGGGAGGAGAGCACAGGGTGACACATGGATGGACATGGGGCACTGCACCACAGCAAAGGACTCTGGGAGGGAGGAGAGCACAGAGTGAGACATGGATGGACATGGGGCACTGCACCACAGCAAAGGACTCTGGGAGGGAGGAGAGCACAGGGTGACACATGGATGGACATGGGGCACTGCACCACAGCAAAGGACTCTGGGAGGGAGGAGAGCACAGAGTGAGACATGGATGGACATGGGGCACTGCACCACAGCAAAGGACTCTGGGAGGGAGGAGAGCACAGGGTGACACATGGATGGACATGGGGCACTGCACCACAGCAAAGGACTCTGGGAGGGAGGAGAGCACAGGGTGACACATGGATGGACATGGGGCACTGCACCACAGCAAAGGACTCTGGGAGGGAGGAGAGCACAGGGTGACACATGGATGGACATGGGGCACTGCACCACAGCAAAGGACTCTGGGAGGGAGGAGAGCTCAGAGTGAGACATGGATGGACATGGGGCACTGCACCACAGCAAAGGACTCTGGGAGGGAGGAGAGCACAGAGTGAGACATGGATGGACATTGGGCACTGCACCACAGCAAAGGACTCTGGGAGGGAGGGAGAGCACAGAGTGACACATGGATGGACATGGGGCACTGCACCAGAGCAAAGGACTCTGGGCAGGGAGGGAGAGGGAGGAGGGGGAGAAAACTTTAGAGGCCTGATACAACTGCCAATTGTCCTCATATTTCAGTGACTGCACTATAAAGAATTAACCCCCTTAATTTAAATAATTTTAAAAAGAAATGTATATATAACTATGTTCATAGAAGCATTATTTGTAATTTTAATAGATGATCTGTATTTATAACTAACTTCTTTGTGATTCCATTACTATATATGTTTGCCTCCATTACTATATATGTTTGGGTTACTGTTGGGGCTTTGTGCCTGCACTCTGGATCAATCCACAGCTCTTGATGGCCATTTATTTTTCCATTTTACTGGATAGGACAGAGATAAATTGAAAAGGGAGAGGCAAATAGAGAGGGAGACACACAGAGGGAGACACCTGAAGACCTGCTTCACCACCTACGAAGAGTCTCTTCTGCAAGTGGGGAGCCTGGGGCTTGAACCTGGATCCTTGTGTGGGTCCTTGTGTTTAGTACTATGTGTGTTTGCGAGGTGAGCCACTGCCAGGCCCCATAAATTCCACCTGTACCATGAACTGCTGCTTTCAAAACCAAGCACAGAAGGCAGTGCACTGTTCCTGAATCACAGATCTTCACGCAGAGCCTAGAATAGAAGCCAGGGTTTCAAGGCCCGTTCACACCCTTCCCCAGTCCTCCCATAGACCTACGAGCGTTTTCCAAAATGGAGACCCCAAATCTTCATCTGCAATAGTCTTGCCTTTAGCTTCATGATTAGTCAACAATTTTTTTTCTGCTTTATATATTAACTCTTTTTCAGCCACTAGGTCTCAGATGCTACCATGATGCCAACCTAACTTCCCTAAGCAGATGACCCCACAATGTGCCCCAGAGCCCTGCCCCACTAGGGAAAGAGAGAGACAGGCTGGGAGTATGGATCCCCCTGCCAACACCCATGTTCAGCGGGGAAGCAGTTACAGAAGCCAGACCTTCTGCCTTCTGCATCCCACAATGACCCTGGGTCCATGCTCCCAGAGGCATAAAGAACAGGAAAGCTATCAGGGGAGGGTATTGGATGTGGAGCTCTGGGGCTGGGCATTGTATGGAAAAGTACCCCCTTTTCCTATAGTTTTTTCAATATTTCCTTTTATAAATAAAAGTTAAAGAAATATGTTGGTGATTTAGTAATGGTTCACAGTATTTTAGAGTCCACATCACACCCATCACCAAAGTCCTGTGTCCTGAGCCCAGACACTATCACTACACAGACCTGCTTGACAGACCGACATGACATGAGCACAAAGTGTCCGCAAACATGAACAGATTTCAGCCATTTATAAGTCTCTACTCTTGCAGCTTCACATTCAACCCCTTTGGAAATTTAGGGATAGCATTTTCATCTGATCAAAGGACTGCATTGCACAGCATGGCATTAACATATGTGAAATCCATTTTTCTATTCTGTAGTTGATGTAAAAGATATCATTTCAATCAACTTTACCCAAGGTATCCAAGTTCCTCAGGTATGCATTTCCATATTTTGTGCTTCTACTTTCACGAGAGTTTTATGGTACTCTAATTGTCCATATGACTTTTATTCATTTTTCTTGATAAAGTATTTAACATTACAATCATTTAAAGTTATCACTTATTTCTTTAACTTTATACCTCTCCTAATTTATTAGTGAGCCTATAGTCTATCAGTGTTTTACTGATATGATTGTACAACCTCATCTCTTCTTCGTGAAGCCTTTTATTTCCTTATCACAGGTTCTTTCCTTTATCATTAATTTTCCCCATCCCATTAACTCAAAGCCTTATTCAATAAGACAGATTCTTTCTTGGTTCATATCCTATTTATGTGATGCTTTGTCTTTAAACACTATGTGCATCTATCCACATACATTTGTCCTCTTTTTCAAAGAGAGTATTTTTAATTTAAACTTGCATGGCATAGTTACAGCCATTCCACTATAGTCTAGTCTAGCCTGAGCTTCTCTTTCTGTGTGTGTGTGTGTGTGTGTGTGTGTGTGTGTGTGTGTGTTTCCCTTTATATAGGCACTTACTATTGTTCTTTATATCTTAATACTTTGCATTTGATTGTATGCTTTCAAAATATTGCATTAAATCTCTTTCGCCTTTTAGAAGATTAAATGGATCCATGAATGGGAATCTAGTGGTTTATTTATATAGTCTAAGCAAAGAAGAGCCAAGAAGTGGGAAATATCTTAACTCAGAGTAGAAAGCCTTAGGAATATGGGCATTGTGGAAAATCATTAAGAAAAAGTTGCCGGGTTGTAGAGTAAAACTTCATGGAGTCTTGCTCCTGAATTAGCTAGAATGCTTTTGGATTTAAAATTTTTATCTAGTCAGTCACTCTAAGGCCAAACACTAATAGATTATACAATCTGATACTTAATTAGCTTCTCCCTTACTGTTATAGTTCTCTTTATGACAATTTATTATCTCCAGTCACTCTGGAAAACAGTAGGGAAGATCCTCAAAAAAATTAATATTGTAACAACCATATGATCCAGCAATTCCACTTCTGGGAATATATCCAAAGAAAATGAAAACACCATGTTGAAAAAGTACTTACTGTCTGTATTCACAGTAGAATCATTTCCCACGGCCGAGGCCTGGAACAGCCTTGAGCACTCACCAGCAGATGAATGAAGACGGTGTGACGTGTGATACACCTGCATTCAGCTGGCAGGAGGAGGACACACTGGCATTTTCAGCAGCACAGGGAGAGCAGAAGGGCAGGATTCCATAGGAAACAAAGCATATGGATCTTGCTTAGGTTAGAAATCTAAAAGAGGAAATTAGAAGAAAAGGAATTAAAGGAAAATACAGCCCTCATCAACAACCTGGGTATTCAACAACAATTCAGTGGTTAGGAAAGTTGACTCTAATACCACAGAATGCAAGCTCGGAGAGTCGGGCAGTAGTACAGCCAGTTAAGCACACGTGGCGCAAAGTGCAAGGACTGGCAGAAGGGTCCCAGTTCGAGCCCCCGGCTCCCCACCTACAATGGAGTCACTTCACAGGCGGTGAAGCAGGTCTGCTGGTGTGTGTCTTTCTCTCCCCCTTTCTGTCTTCCCCTCCTCTCTCCATTTCTCTCTGTCCTATCTAACAATGACAACATCAATGATAACTAAATAATAAAAAACAAGAAGGGCAACAAAAGGGAAAATAAATAAATAAATATAAAAATAAGAGTCATTATATCATCTCTTAAAAAAAAGAAAGAAAGAAAGAAAGAATGTGAGCTCAGACCTCCAGAGATACAGAGGTTACACTGGGCTGCTGTGTTGAATAGAGGCCGCAGACCAAATCAATGAGGTTATGATTAACTGTATTTATATATTTTTCCCATATTTGGGAGCTACTCTCTTCCCTGATCCAGCTTTCTAGTCCTATTTCAAACTCTGACACCATCTCCCCAGACAACACCTTTAGCCCCTGCTGCATGTTAGCTGCCAGGCTCAGGTAAAAATTAGTAAAGTCATGGAACCCTTGGAATAGACCTAAAATAGACTTCCTAGTTTCTTCTTGAAAACGCAGTCATACTATTAAAGTTGAACTATATGGCCAGTTATCTATTAACTACTGAACAGACGCTCTAAAGCACATCTTCCCTCTTCAGAATCTCTGGTGTACTTCCACGTGGTGTTTAGGAAATACTAGCTATCATACATATAGTATGACATAGGCTACTCTTAATACTATATGTATGATAGCTATGTCTGTTCAGTAGTTAATAGATAACTGGCCATATAGTTCAACTTTAATAGTATGACTGCGTTTTCAAGAGTAGAGGCATTATTATTACACCAGTTAAGTTAGTGGCTAACATATTTATGTTTTACACATCAAATTTTTTACCTTTATCATTGTCATACTTTTCAAATAAAGTCACTTAAAAATCAGCTACATGAAAGTCATTTTTTAAACTATGGGCCCCAGGAAGACTTTTGTTAGACTTGACAGTTGTACAGAACATGATCTGGTCTACGGAAGGACACTACAGGAATTATCTGAAGCCATCATAGTCATGAGTAATTACGGCTAAAGATTATCCTGATTACACTGGCAAGACAAGGAGAAGCAGGTTAAGGGAGCAGCAGATGGGATTCAGATTAAAAAATTAAAATGACATTTCAACTCTAAAATATGCTTTTTTGGCAAGAATCATGACTCTCTTTTCCCAGAAATTTCTGAGGACAACTAAGACTGCAGTATAGAGAGCTTCTCAGAAACAGAAAGGGGTTTTACATTTTCCATGGGAATTAACTTCTGCTTCTAAATGCAGATATTTATAAAAGTCAGTCATACAGTGAAGCAAATAGTACTGTCCTTTAAGTATTTTCTGGTCTATTCAAAATGCGTGATTGAATGCCAGTTATAGGCTTTCTGCATGAAGACGGTTACTGTGAGATTATTGAGCCAAGGAGACCATCAGGTAATCAGCTCCGTATTAAAGGAGATGGTTACCAGCTGACACACTGCCCTGAGATACCTTTTTACTACTTACTGCATCTGGCAGTAGGCAAGGAAACAATTTTATTAAAGTAGCTTGTATTTTTTCTTGCTACTATTTTTTAATTATGGCATGAAAATAGTTCTATTATAGAAATAAAATGGAAAATAAATAAAATAAAAACAAAATAATAAATATTTTATTAATAAATAAAATTAAAGCAGCATATATTCTGCATTGCACACGATCTCAGGATGGTTCACAATGAGGTAAAACAAATTCACAATGAGGTAAAACAAATCGACTCAAGCTAGGTTTTAGTATTGATTACATTCTGTTATTTTTATACAATCAACACCTCCTTACCTCTAGAGTCAGGTCATTGGAATAACTAATTAGAACATTATTCAAGTGGGTCAATAATGGAATGGTATATAGATCGAAACTGACTTTTCATATTTAGAGATTTTTGTCTTACATTTGTTGAGCAGTAAAATGTGACAAGTGGGAATTAAACTAAGTGTACTCACAGGCTGTACCATGCAAAGAGCTAGGATTAGATGGTTTAGGAGAGCAATCAAACTTTGTAAATAAAAACAACAGCAATGGTGAGTTCTTTAGGAAGAATGAATCAGACAGATAATCACAATTTAGTACTCGGAATTGTAAGCCATAAAAAGAATCAAGTGGATAAAAGAGTATGTATCCTATTTGTATTATCTTGTTCGGGAGACGAAACATACAGAAGAGATATCTTACCTCTAATGAACTCTAATTTTGATAAGCGAGTTGCCAATGAACAGAGGAATTGCAAGGGTAGATTAATGTCACAATGCTTAATGTCAGTTACCTCACAGCCACTCTTTGGGCATGTAGGAAATATTCAGAGCATTTTTCTTTCTTTTTTTCTTTAGCATTTCGTCAACCTAGATTTTTACGTTAACATAACTGACACACTTGGAGGGCTCATTTTTACTGCAAGAGCTGCAGAACTTGATTCTATCATTAAAAATGCCCCAGGAAGAAAAAATTCAAATGCAAATTTTCAACTGACCTTTGTGGAATCAACTCACATTCTTTTGCATCAGTAGCTGGAGATTTGTCTGGCTATATATGGATTTCCACATCTGTCAGCTATAAGTGCACTTCATCTGTCTGCTAAATCAGAGAGCCAGAAATAGATGACAGTGATCAAGCCTTTGAGCTTCTCTTAAATTAGCCACATCATGAGGTAAAGTGAGTTTCTCCACTCAGCTTACATTCGCAAGGTAAGAAACTTGGGAGAAAGGGGTAATGGTAAAACAAATGGAGCCTCAGCTGTTCCCTCTTCTCTGTGATTTTTTTTTCTTCTTTTTTTCTTGCAACAGAGTGCTGACCAGACAGCCTGTCTGGGGGTAGATTCTGCTGGGAGAACTGAGCGTGAGTTACTATTGGTAGCTACCTGTGCTCAATTCCCAACACGCCAGGGCAGCCACTCAGCTATAATGGACTTCATCTGGGACATGGTTCTCCTTACACATCCCTACTGCTGCCTTCCTGGAAAAAACTGACTTGAGAAAAAATAAAGTAAAATAAAATAAAGCCTTTCACACACTTGAGCATAAGTCCAGCATGACAGGCCCAGTCACAGCTTGTAGGGGAAATTCACTGATATTTTTTTGTTGTTGATTCAATTAAGGAACATTGTGACGAGATGGGGAAGTAGAACCATTCACAGAACAGAACGCACCACTGCCTAACATTTGCTCCCCAGCTTGGCCATTAGAGTTCAGAAAACATTTTCTAATTAAAAAAAAAATATATATATATATAAAAGCCAACCATATCTCAGACATTTGGTGTACCACGTGTCTATTATTTTCCACCATGTGTTCACACAGAAAAAGGCGATGGGAGAAAAATTCTTCTTTGCTATTTCTTCTTTATTGGGGGGGATGGTTTACAGTCAACAGTAAAATACAGTAGTTTTTACATGTGTAACATTTCTCAATTTTCCATATAACAGTTCCACGACCTGAACCCTCACCCCCCATAACCCCACCCCAGAGTCTTTCACTTTAGTGCAATACACCAAACTCTGTCCAAGTTCTGCTTTGTGTTTTCTTATTTTGCAACTTCTTTTTTAAAATTATTTTTATTTGTGAGTCAATATGAATGACAAGATTGTGGGATAAGAGGAGTATAATTTACACACTTCCCACTACCAGAGTTCCATATCCCCTCCTCTCCATGGGAAGCTTTCCTATTCTTCATTCCTCTGGGAGTATGGACCCAGGATCATGATGGGGTGCAGAACATGAAAGGTCTGGCTTCTATAATTGCTTCTTTGATTGACATGGGCATTGCCAGGTGGATCCATACCTCCAGCATGTTTTTGCCTTTCTGTAGTGGGGCAGGGCTCTGGAGAGTTAGGGTTCCAGGACACGCAGCCCAGGGAAGTCAGGATGGTGTCATGGTAGCATTCATCAATTTCTGTCTATCAGTGAGGTCATCTCATATTCATCCTTCTCTTTCTGACATATCTCACTTCACACAATTCCTTCAAAAATATTTCTTTGTAAAATATTTTATTTATCCATTTATTGAGTAGGAATAGAGAGAAATTGAAAGACAGAGCACAGATAGAGAGGGAGAGAGAAAGTGAGACAACTGCAATCCTATTTCACTGCTTTTGAAGTTCTCCCCTGCAGATGGGGACCAGGGACTTGAACCTGGGTTCTTGCGCATGGTAGTATGTGCACTCAGTTGGGTGTATCACACCCTGGCACCAAAATCTCTTTCATTTTTTTTATTAAAATATTTATTTTATTTATTTATTCCCTTTTGTTGCCCTTGTTGTTTTATTGTTGTAGTTATGATTGTTGTCATCGTTGTTGGATAGGACAGAGAGAAATGGAAAGAGGAGGGGGAGGCAGAGAGGGGAGAGAAAGACAGACACCTGCAGACCTGCTTCACTGCCTGAGAAGTGACTCTCAGGTGGGGAGCTGGGGGCTTGAACCGGATCCTTGCGCCGGTCCTTGGCCTTTGCACCACCTGCGTTTATCCTGCTGCGCTACAGCCCGACTCCCCCCCCCCAAAATCTCTTTCTTTAGAAAATTCAGAATTTGTTTCCCCTCTTGGTTGGATGACTTGACATCTTCTTCCCCAGAGCAAGAAAGAACTAACAGGGAGGCAGCCAGAGAAAGACCGAATCTGTAGCCTCCCCACCCAGTGTCAAGAGTTTGAAAGATAACCATGAAGTAGTGGAGATTAGAGATGCTTTAGGAATATGACCTTCTTTCCCATGTTTTGTAATTAGTAAATTAACTTGTTTTCTTCTCCCCTTCTCATAAGTGTTAAGGGGTTTACTGTCAAGTTCAATGAGAAGGCCCCTTGGTACATTTCCCCCTGTAAGAGCAAAATGGATACTATCCTATTAAGTGCAGATTAAAGCAAAACAGCATTGAGATCTGAATCTATGATCCGAAACTCTGTACTTGCCAGTATGTTCAGGTGTAAGGATAGTGTCACAGTGAGAAACACTTGGACGTCACATCAGCTGGTATGTGGAGGCGCTGAGAGCTCAGTAAACACCTGACAGCTGGGCAGATTGGTTCCTAGACGTGCCATAGGCCCTGTGTGCACAGAATTGAGCAGCTGGAGCAGACCAGGCCTGGTTTTCACTCTTACAAAGACGCTAACGTCTCTAGTGGCAACATTTTTATAGTGGGTATATGGAGTTTCAAGGAAAACAAGATGAGTATGTAGCTTACAATCAACTAATTTAATTCATTATATGGGTATTAGCCTTGCATTTCTTGGCAATCTAATGAATTGTCGAGGGATGCCAAATGTCCTCTTCTAGCCAAAACCTCATAAGGTAATGTCATCAACTTCTATATTAAGGTTAATAATGAAGGAGGGCTTGCAGACATATGGTAATGCATTTAGTATAAGGAATAGAGCAACTGTACACGGAGTGCTCAGTAGCTACTGTGCTTACAAAGTTAATAAAGTGCATTGACAATCATTCTACCCCTTTCTAGCAGAAAAATAATCTGTTATTTCTTGTGTTGATCATAAGAATTTTTACGCTGTGGCTGGTGAAATTTAACTGGGGGAAAAGAGAAACGCAGAATGGAAGAAAGTCATATGGCAACCTCTTTCTGCTTCACTCAGTATTTTGCTGCTCTGCTGTACCTCTGGATACTTTTAAAAACTTAACCTGTAAGGTAGACGTTGACTCTCAGGTTGTTTGTTTGTTTGTTTTTTATTATTTATTTATTCCCTTTTGTTGCCCTTGTTGCTTTTTATTGTTGTTATTATTGTTGTTGTTGTCCTCGTTGCTGGATAGGACAGAGAGAAATGGAAAGAGATGGGGGAAGACAGAGAGGGGGAGAGAAACACAGACACCTGCAGACCTGCTTCACCACCTGTGAAGCGACTCCCCTGCAGGTGGGGAGCCGGTGGCTCGAACAGGGATCCTTATGCCGGTCCTTGTGCTTTGCGCCACCTGCGCTTAACCCGCTTCCCCTACAGCCCGACTCCCATGACTCTCTGTTTCACATGTAATTTCTTTTTTTTGCCTCCAGGGTTATAACTGAGACTTGGTGCTGGCACTACAAATCTACTGCTCCTGACACTATTTCCCCCCATTTTATTGGAAGGGATAGAGAGAAATTGAGGGGGGGCAGAAGAGGGGAGAGATGGAGAGCACTGCACTCTTCTTTTATTTATTATTATTTTTATTGTTATTATCAGTAGTCGTATTGGTAGTATTCGTCATCTCCCGGGTTAGCTCTGGGGCTTGGTGCCAGCACTAGGAATCCACAGCTTCTGGCGACTGTTTTTTCCATTTTATTGGGTAGGACAGAGAGAAATTGAGAGAGGATGGAAGACAGAGAGGGAGAGAGAAAGACAGACACCTGCAGACCTGCTTCACTGCTTGTGAAGAGCTACCCCACCACCCCCTGCAGTTGGGGCGTCCGAGGCTCAAACCCGGATCCTTGTCAGTTCCTTGCAGCTGTGTCACATGTGCTTACCCCAGTGCACCAACCCCAGGCCCCCACATGTTATTTTTATAGGAGTGTGTAGCACAGCGTCTTCTAGTTTTCTATTAAAAAAATAAAATAAAATCCTTCCCCCACCAAAAAAAAAATTACAAAGAAACAACTGTTATGAAAATGTAGGGTAAATGAATGCATGCCTTTAATGTGCTAATGATTTTTACGTTATACAGAATGAAGAGCCCTGACTATGTCAGAGTCTGTAGGGACCATAGCTCCTTTTTCTCCTAGCTCTCTTCCGGTTTCCGGAAGTGTGAGGCCGCCGGCTGTCCACTGAGGGCGGCTATTGACAGAACTAGTCCCACAACATGTTCTCTGAGTTCAGTACTCAGCGCTCAGCCATCACCTCTTCCAGAGAGACCAGAGTGGAGGGAGCAGAGCAGACTCCTAGCAGAATGGGGCCCTCTGGGCAATGCTCTGCTCCCCTGAGCACAGATCCAGAGCTGTGAAAGTCACACTAGCCCAGGCCCTTGCCTTACAACACTGACAGCCACTGAAGTGCACAGACCAAAGCAGGGCAAGGTATAGATCAGTCTGAATAAAAGTGAAGAAATAACCCTGCCAAGTCAAGAATGCACCTAATTGGAGAACCCCAATCTTCATCTGCAATATTCCAACCTTTAGGTCCATGATTGTCAACAATTTGTGTGGCTTTGCATGTCAACTCTCTTTTCAGCCACCAGGTTCCAGATGCCAGCAGGATGCCAACCAGACTTCCCTGGACAGACAACCCCACCAATGTGTCCTGGAGCTCCACTTCCCCAGAGCCCTGCCCCACTAGGGTAAGAGAGACAGGCTGGGAGTGTGGATCCACCTGTCAACACCCATGTTCAGTGGGGAAGCAATTACAGAAGCCAGACCTTCCACCTTCTGCCTCCCACAATGACCCTGAGTCCATGCTCCCAGAGGGATAAAGAATAGGAAAGCTATCAGGGGAGGGGATGGGATACAGAGATCTGGTGGTAAGAATTGTATCCCTCTTATCCTGTGGCCCATCTTGTCAGTGTTTCCACTTTATAAATAAATAAATTTTAAAAAATAAAAAAGAAATAATTTATAAAAAACAAAGTGACATGATGGTGAACAACACAAATGAGACAATAGCTATTGGGCCGTTGGAAAAATATACATTTTTACATAGAAAAATAGTCATGACTTCTCTGAAAACTCAGTGTTATTTATTTATTTTTATTTTTCCAGGGCCCTGATCTGCTTTGGTGTATGGTGGTGCTGGGAATTGAACCTGGGACCTTCAGTGTCTCAGGCGTGAAAGTCTTTTTGCATAGCTGTCATGCTCTCTCCATAGGCACAATACATTTTCTAATGGAAATTACAGAAAATGCAAACATCATATTCATTTCTTTAAAATGAATTTCCTGACATTGTGAAAACTCATTGAAAATATATGAAATTAAATATTTTAATAATGCAAAGCATGAGCTCTGGGGTTGGGAAAAATATGTCTCAAATTTTAAAAACTAAATAGAAATCACACTAGACAGACATATAAAGGAAAGCTTAAGGGTCTGGGTGGGGCATACCCAGGAGAGTGCACGTGTTGCCAAGTGCAAGGACCCCAACTCAAGTCTCTGGCCCCACTGTCACAAGGAAAGCTGTGTGAGAGGTGGGCCACAGCTCTGCTTCTCTCTGTCTCTCATCTTTTATCAGAAAGAGAGACGGAAAAAAGAAAAAATGGCCTCTAGGAGTGGTGGTGGAGTCCAAGTCCCAGAGATAACCTAGGTGGCAAAAAACAAAGACGGGGAGAAAGAAAGAAAGGAGAAAGGAAGGAAGGAAGGAAGGAAGGAAGGAAGGAAGGAAGGAAGGAAGGAAGGAAGGAAGGAAAAGAATGGGGAAAATATACAAATGGAAAAATCTACCTTTTCAAAATTCACCCAAAATTACAAAAAAGTGAGTATTTGTGAAAATGCATTAAAAATATAAAATGAGCAAGCACATATATAAAAATCAAAGAGAAGACTTAAAATTTCCAAAGCAATAGACATTATGAAAGCAAAAAAAAAAAAATGAATAGAAATAGAACTAAATACTAGATACCAATGGAGTAAAACTAAAATAAGAAGGAAATGTAGAAAGGTATACTAGGCAGGTGCAATGTACAATAACCAGGACATGTGATTAGGCAAAATATGATTTTAAGGTGGAGAATTTGTGTATATGTGTGGAGAAAGAGGATAATTCTAAAGTCAACAGGAAACTCAGCTTTTTGAACTCAAAATATATTTGAAGCTTAATGAAAGTATATTTCTTTGCAATAGATAAAGAATAAAATATAGGGGAGTCGGGTGGTAGCACAGCTGGTTAAGCACACATGGCACAAAGCACAAGGACCAGAGTAAGGATCCCGGTTCAAGCCCCTGGCTCCCCACCTGCAGGAGAGTCGTTTCACAGGTGGTGAAGCAGGTCTGCAGGTGTCTATCTTTCTCTGCCCCTCTCTGTCTTCCCCTCCTCTCTCCATTTCTCTCTGTCCTATCTAGCAATGACAACATCAATAATAACTACAACAACAATAAAAAGACAACAAGGACAACAAAAGGGAAAATAAATAAATTAAAAAAGAATAAAATATAATTAATCTGAATATACAAAAAAATAAAGCGACATTCAGACAGACAAGAAAATGGAGGAACATTAATAAGGGGATATAGTAAACTGTTATCAGATTTATGAACTAAATAAATATTTAGCAATTCAGGCAGATATAAAAAACATCAGCTACAAGAAGGAAAAATAGTGTGAGCTTCAGACTTTAGCACAGCAACTCTCAATGGCAAAGAAAACTGAACAATGTCTCCTACTTTTGAGGAGGAAACAATCTGATCCATGAGTACCACACTTAGTCAAATTGTCATCCCAGGCATAAATCAATAGGGAGACATACTAAGGATGAAATAACTCAGGTAAATGACACTCATGGGTCCTTACTGAAAAACCACTTGGCAATGTAAGTCAGTCCAATAGATGAATCAAATATATATACTGGAAAAAGAAGCCATGATACAAAAACTGAGTGTAAAAATCAGATTCCTTTTAAACACAGAAGTAAGGGATACAAAAGGAATATCAGAGGCAGTGTTTGCTGAACAAAACCTAAAAGTGGCATATTAGAAAAAAATAGGGAAGTCTAATATATATAATTTTATTATTCTTAAATGTTTACTTTATTTATTTATTTGATAGAAGCAGCTAGTAACTGAGAGGGAAGGAGGTGGTAGAGAGGGAGAAAGATAGAGAGATACCTGCAGCCCTGCTTCACCACTGGAAAAGCTTTCCCCCTGTAGGTAGGGACCAGGGGTTCGAACTTGGGACCCTGCACATTGTAACATGTGTGCTCAACCAGGTGTGCCACCACTGGACTCCTGTAATTTCATTATTAACAAATATAATTTATATATAATCACCCCCTCTGTATTCACTTATCCATTGAAAAGCAGGTAAGTTTTTGGATATTATAAATTATGCTAACATCCTGTCAAGATAAGAGCTCCTCAAGCTAAATGACAGACCTTGAATGTCTGAAGGTCCAGGTTTGATAGCTAACACTGACTTATTCCAGAGTTGAGTAGTGCTCTGCTCTCTCTCTCTCTCTCGCTTAAAAAATAAAACAATAAAATCTTTAAAGAAAAATTAAATATAGACACAGTTATTTGTAAATAACATAAACTGGCAGAAATCATGATAAGGTCTTGTATGGTACAGTAAATGTTAATCTTGGGATTTTCAAATTAAACTAAGTTCCCAAATAATATGGTTATAATAATAATTGTCTCTTGCCTGCTTAAACTCTAAGACAGCAAGGAACCATTCTCATTGTCTATAAAACTCCTATTTCTCCCAGTCCTGGAACCTCTAGGGCAATGCTCATTTTCTTTCCTTCTCTCCCTTTCGCTCGCTCTCTCTCTCTCTCTCTCTCTCTCAAATTTGTTGATTTAATAATGATTGTCAAGACCATAGGATAAGAGAAGTACAATTCCACACAATTACTTTCACCAGCATTCCATGTCCCATCCCCTCCAACGGAAGAAGTTTCCTTATTATTTATTCCTCTTGGAGTCTGGATACAGGATCATTATAGGATGCAGAAAGTGGGAGCTCTGGCTTCTGTAATTGTTTCTCTGCTGGACATGTGTATTGGCAGGTGGATCCACAGCCCAGCCTGTCTCTATTTCTTTCCCTAGTTGGGCAGGGCTTTGGGGAGGTAGGGCTCCAGGACACATTGGTGAAGTTGTCTGCACAGGGAGTTCAGGTTGGCATCATGATAGCTAGCATCTGCAACTTGATGGATGAAAACCATCAAGATACAAAAGAGAATAAATCGTTTAATAATCAGGAATCTAAAGGTAATAATTGAGCAGATTATATTTGGGGTCTTCATGTTGGAAGAAGCTAGGAAGTATATTTTAGGTATATTCTAAGGGGACCATGACTCCATTGATTTTTGCCTGAGCTCAACAGCTAACATGCAGATGGGCTAAAGGTATTGTCTGGGAAGATAGTGATAGAGTTGGAAATAGAACTAGAAAGCTGTGTCAGGGAAGAGATTAGCTCCCAAACACGGCAAAAGTACATAATTACCATTAACTGTAAACCCCACAGAATGAGAGCCCATGTCTATTCATATTTAGCACAAGAATCTGTGTGACCTTTGCATCCCTGTAGATCTGAGCTCACAGTCCATGGTCACAGTTGGGAACATTCTGGACTGCACTCATTCCAGGAGCTGTCTTCCTCAGGAGGCAGAGTAGGCTGACCCAGACTCTTTTTGGAGAGGGGGCAGTTTCTACCATCCTTGTTCCATGTGGGGCTCTGTGTAAGCTTGACAGAGCTTAGGGAAAACTCCCCCCATCCTTGGATGGAGGTCTGAGAAGACACCCTCTTGTTAGTCTCTCTCAACTGAGATGAGCAAAGGGGAGAAACCGTCTCTCAGACTTAGTTCTTCCCTTTCAGACTCTCAAGCCCACAGAAACCTCACTGCCTCTCCCCATTAACTGCAGGCCACATGGCTGCCTGCATTAAGGTTCATTCAAAGTTCACATCGTCACCCAGAGTTCACACAACCACCTCACTTTTGCTAGAGAAAGCATACTCCATCACACACCTCTCTGACAACAGTCAGTGAAGCACCAAACTTCATTTCCTTATAGCCTTTTGATACCTATCAAGCTTGTTTATCTTCTCTCTAGCTCACCCTGCTGGTTTAATCCCTATATTTCTCTCAGATACCTTTGGATAATTAAGTTGCTTGCATCATGGAGAATAATTGTCTTGACCTTTATGCATCTCATCAATTCCTGTCATGCCAGCCCCCTACCATAGGGGCAAGCTGACCTTTAAGAAACCTGTAATTCCTGACATGTTTGAAATACATTTTTTGTCTGAATTCCTATTTATACCCAAGTCTGTCTGCCATTAAATGAGAGTGCTTCAATTCTGCCCGGTGTCTATTGTCTGAATCGTGTTATCTCTTGAGCGAGTGAGGGAGAACCGGTCAGTTTGCCTTCCCTGTTGGACTTCACCTCATGTGAGCACCGGCAGTTCCACATTGAGGGCAAGGTCCTGTAGGGCCTACAAAGGGGTCCATTATGTTGTTCCTGGTGGAAATGACCAATGGCAATGGAGAGAAGGATCTACTCAAGCTCTAGGCTCATCGTGTCTGTGTGGAAATCCCAGGATTCCCTGACTAGGGCCCTGGATGATGGGGTGGCCTGGCTGTAACCCAAAGGGCCATCATTAGAGTGCGCCAGCCTCTTGCCCTTATCCAGCTTTTGTAGTCCTTGCTTTCTCTGACAAGGTCAGCCTTAGCATAATTGAGGGGAGTGAAATAGGAAGTAGGTGAGGAGGGTACCTAGGTTTAAGTAGAAACTATTTGATTAAGTACTTTATAATGTCTTTTTTAGGTCTTTCTACTTGCTTGCTGTACTTAAAGTTTATATATTTCCTCCAACTTATGGATACTTGTGTACCTAAGCCCTATCTCCTGGGCCCTGGTTTATAACTAGGTTCTGTAGATTTGTTAGGAAGTGTGCCCACAGGGTGAATTCTTAACTAGCTATGATCTATTACAGCACATCCAAGGACTCTGGAGGGGGAGGTGGAGGGACACTGGGGGTGTGGTGACCCTATGAGCTGTGATGGAGGGACATGACACTTCAGAGCAAGGTGTAGTGTGCTGACAGCCATCCTGGGGCACATGCCTGGCAACCACAGTCTTGTTAACCCTCATCTCCCTGAAAAGGTGATATAATCAGAGTGTTTTCATAGTGTTTTCATGCTAACAGATTTATCCTAGCAAACTGAAAAGTGTCACCTGATAAAGCAAGAGGCTGGAAACACCTTTTCCTTCAAGTCTGTGCTCTTTCTTCATTTTGAGGTGACATTCTGCCATAGGTCCTCTGAACATGAAATACCTGTGAAGAGAGTGAACCTAAGAGTTTACACGCTTATAACCAGTGCCATGGACAATGACAACTCTGCAAAGATATCACTCTATGCATGGCTGTAAACATATATACTGCAGTCTAAAATACAAATAAATGGCTTTGTTCTCATAGACTTATTCATATTAAGCTTCTTTTTAAAAAATGTTTTTAAGTATCTTTTTTGATTGGATAGACAGAAATCAAGAGGAAGGAGGTAGGGGAGATAAGGAAAGGGACAGAGAGACACCTGCAGCCCTGCTCCATCACTCTGGAAGCTATTCTGCCTGCAGGTGGGGACCAGGGGCTTGAACCAGGGCCCTTGCTCTCTATTATGTGAGCATTGACTCGGTACACCACCACCTGGCCCCTCATATTGTTTCCATTCTGAATGGAGTCCCTATAAACACAGAATTAAAATGCCACCTCTGTTATCATATAACAGTGTGTTTCTAGCTTTCAAAAAATAGTTTCAGTTTTGTTTCTCCTCCAAACACTCAGATCGGAATGCCAGCATTTTGTATAAGCCATGTATAGAGTGACAGTGCCTCATGAGTCACCCAACACCAGCTTTAAGTTTTTTTTGTTTCTGTACAATAATTAGCGGTCCCTTCTACTCTCAAAAGGTTGTGTGATAAATTATAGGCTCACCTAATTATAAGGCTTTGGCAGTTAATACTAAATGTTCTAAAATAACTTACAGGAATAGTGTTTTACAAAGCATATGTTAAAAAGCACCATATTTACCTAGCTGAAAGCATGAAATGTATTTGTCTATTCCAGGGATACTCTTTCAAAGGAGAGAGAGAGAGAAACGGAGAAAGAGAGAAGAGGAGAGGAGATGGAGAACTCTTAGCAGAGGCCCTGGGTATGAATATTTAGAATTCATGATTAGATTCCTTTGAAAATGTCACATTGGTTATTACCATTGCACTGTGCAAATTGCATTCACCTCCCTAGTGACTGTAAACAAGAGGAACAATACTTTATCACCCACTTCACAAATATATGTATTACTGAGCTAAGAATTTCCTGGGGGATCTTCTCAGACACTTGGTGTGGAAAGGACCGACACATGTCAAACCTTGTCATCTCTCTTGTGTTTGAGGGCAAACTGTGGCAAACTAAATCTTTGCTTTCTCTGAGAAGAAATAAATATTGTATTGATGGGTTAACAGAAAGACATTTAGCTTTCATTTTACAAGAAATATATCCATAACAAACCCTTCCACAGAGGCATTCAAACCATACGTTAATGAAGGAAACATCTGCCAGGCTAGCCAGTTCTAAACACCCTGCTGGCCTTGAGAACTGATGGGACCCAGCTTGTGAGCTCCAGGGAAAGCTGTTCTTTCACAAATGGCATCTCCCCTCGTAGCAGTTCACTTCCCCACACCCCTTCAGAAATTCCATAAAGTATTGTTAGAAAGGAAATCCTAGCTCCTCTGTACTTGTTAACCCATCAACAATTTCACTCCCTCTGGCTACCCCTAGAGAACAAACTCATTTTCTTTTCTTTTCTCCTTCTTCTTCTGTCCAGCCTCAAAGCCAGTCTCCCCCGCCAGCCCCCACCCCCGCTCCATTGCTGACACTATGGTCTATTTACATAATCATTATTTTGCCTGAAAGATCCCCACCAAGTTATCCCCTCAGGGTATTGCTAATTCAATTAAAACCATTGCAACAGCTGCAAAGGACTCTTCCACCTTCCCAGCATGCTTTTTGCCTCTCTCCACCCTCTTTACTAGACAATACTGTTCCCAACTTGCCACTTCCATTTTTACCCTATAAAGCCTGCTGCTGTTCCTTGTTTTGCTCTATTTCTCTTCTGCATCCCAACCTGGACCTGGAGAAGACCTGGAGAAGGGCTGGCATGCAGAGTGAGAGGTGGCCATTTTGCTAGCTCCACGTGGTCTAAACCCCTGTGCTCACACCGGACTCTGGGGCATCTGCATCAATAAAGAATTGTATTACCTCGCGGAGGGGATAGGTAGAGGGTGGGGTAGGGGATAGCTGGGGGGTGGGATAGGATAGGTAGGGGCTGGGAAGGGAGGTTAAGTGGGGGAGGGGATAGGTAGGTGGGTATATGTAGGGCATGCAGATGATAGGTAGGGGTGGGAGGGGACAGGTAGGGGGTGAGAGGTGATTGGAAAGGGATTGGAGGGGATGGCTATGTGGTGAGGGATAAGTATGGGTGAGAGGGGATAGGTAGGATTGGAAGTGGATTGGTAGAGGGTGGGTTGGGATAAGTAGAGGTGGGAGAGAATAGGTAGGGGATGGGAAGGGAGGAAGGTGTCTGAGTGGATAGGTAGGGGTGGGAGTAGATAGGTGTGGGAGGCGATAGGTAGGTGGTGGGTAGGTATATGTAGGAGATGGAGGTGACAGGTAGGGCGTGGGAGGGCATAGGTATGAGTGAGACATCATAGGTAAGGGATGGAAGGGGATATAGGTAAGGGGTGGTAGGGGATAGGTATGAGTGAGAGGTGATAGGTCTGGGATGGGAGTAGATAGGTAGGTGCTGGTATGGGATAGGTAGGGGTGGGAGTTGTTAGGTATGGGGTGTGTGAGGACATGTATGGAGGAGTGGTAGGCTGTAGGTAGGGTTTGGAGACCATAAGTAGGGGGTGGGAGGTGATATAGTAGGCATGGTATGCGATAGATAGGGGTGGGAGACAATAGGTAGGGGGGTTGGAGGTGATATGTTTGGGATGGGAGTGGCTAGGTAAAGGGTGGGTGGGGATACCAGTGGGGGGGTGTGGGATAGGTAGGGAGTGGGAGCAGTTACACTGGGGATAGAGGGAATAGGTATGGTGAGGGAGGGGATAGGTAGGGGTTAGTTGGGGATATGTAAGTGGTGGGAGGGTATAGTTACTGGGTGGGAGGGGATAGGTAGGGGTGGGAAGGGGTTGGTAGGGTGTAAAATAAAATAAATAAAATAAAATAAAATAATAACATTTAAAAAAAGAATTGTATTACCTTGCTTCCACAAGTTCCTCGTCTCTCTCCGGCGAAGCTATCCCTAGCCAGGCATCCTTCTTCTCCTTCTCCTTCTCCTTCTCCTTCTCCTTCTCCTTCTCCTTCTCCTTCTCCTTCTCCTTCTCCTTCTCCTTCTCCTTCTCCTTCTCCTCCTCCTCCTCCTCCTTCTCCTCCTCCTCCTCCTCTTCCTCCTCCTCCTCCTCCTTCTTCTTCTTCTTCTTCTTCTTCTCCCCTTCTCCTTCTCCTCCTCCTCTTCCTCCTTCTCCTCTTTCTCCTCTTCCCTACCTTCTCTTCCCCCTCCTCCTACCTCTCTTCCTCTCCATCTTTCTCCTCCTCCCCCATCATTTTTCTTCTTCTTCTTTTTTTTTTTCTTTTTCTCCCAGAGAACTGCTCTATTCTGTATATGGTGGTGCTTGGGACTGAATCTGGGACCATTAGTATCTC
Source organism: Erinaceus europaeus (assembly GCF_950295315.1). Classification (NCBI taxonomy): domain Eukaryota; kingdom Metazoa; phylum Chordata; class Mammalia; order Eulipotyphla; family Erinaceidae; genus Erinaceus; species Erinaceus europaeus. The sequence continues at coordinate 2,768,857 of NC_080165.1, forward strand.
AGGCATGAAAGATTTTTATATAACGCTGTGTGACTTCACCTGCCAAGGACCAGTTCTAGATAGGAGAATAAAGGGATCCTCCTTTTGTGATTTACCCACCACTGCATAAGAAATTATCCTTTCTGTATAAATTATTTTATGATTGGAAATGAATTACACCTAATAGTTTGGCAGAGGAAGAGAGTTCATGCTTAAGTGAACATAAACATTTTTAAATATGTGGATGCTATATTTATTTTATATAAAGGACGGTTTATTGAGAAAACTGAACATGAATTCTTAATGGGATTGTCTATATATAGATATGTATATTCTTTTTAAAAGCTTATTATCTTTATTATTTGCTACAGACAGAAATTGAAAGGGAAGGGGGAGGTAGAGGGGGAGATAGAAAGGCAGAGAGACACCTGTGGTCCTGCTTCACATCCCCCCTCCTCACAGGTGAGGAATGGGGGCTTGAACCTGAGTGTTCGTGCACTATGACATGTGTGCTCAACCAGGAGAGCCACCACCTGGCCCCTAGATATCGTGCACATATAAACTACAGGTAACAACAATATGAGTCAACAACAGAAACAAGATAGACAGTGAGATTACAGAAGAGGAATTTGGATAGCTTAGAATAGTCTCGAGGCATAAGACCTAACCAGATTAATTTTTCATGACTTTAAAGAGTCTGTGAATACAAGGTTTATATAATGGAGACATTGATGTGATTCCTGGTTTTCAAATGGCTCATATTGGCCACTTTAGCCCTTGACTAAACATCCTGGAAAAATCCTATCACATGCACACAATTAGAAAAATAAATAAAATAAATGTCAAGGATAACCTGAAGCCCTTTCATGAGTTCAGAACTACCTCTAAACACCGCAACACAGTATTGGGTGACTGGACTGCAGTAAGTACTTCTGTGTACATAGGATTGGGATTTCATTTCCCCTCCCAAACTTGCCTCGCCTCCAGATAGCATGGAGTTGCTGCAGGGAAGTGAAGAGACACAGAGACTCGTGTCCTGACAACATGCCCAAGCCAAAAGCACTTCATTGTAATATGTGGTTCTTTTCTTTTTTCTTTTTCTCAATTCTTTTCTTCTGTTGAGTGTGCCTCTGATAACAATGTGGATAAAATACTGTTTCTTTAAAAAAATATATTAGTGACTTGATAATGATTACCAAGACTGTAAAATCACAGGGGTACAATTCCACACAGTTCCCAGCAACAGAGTTCTGTGTTCCATGCCCTCCATTGGAAGCTTCCCTACTTTTATCCCTCTGGGAGTGTGGACCCAACTTCTTTATGGGGTGCAGAAGATGGGAGTTCTGGCTTCTGTCATTGAAGAAAGGCCTGTTTCTATTACTACATCTGAGGAGCTTTTACCAGGTATCATTTCCAGTGACCAATGACAGACTGTTAGTCTTGATATGTATTCCCTTCTGTATCCAAGACCATCTGTGCACTACCAGCAAACCAACTTAAAACTTTGGTTCACTTTTTCCTGTTTTCCTTTTGATACTGTATGTCTCAAAGTTTATATACATGGTTTCATGGTGTGCTTCTCCCACAAATTCTAGCTTCTTCCTCGTGTATCATGTTTAATCTGAAAAAGAAAAAAAAAGAATATGTGGTGTTTGGATTTCTAAAAAGTCTGATACTCTCTTATCCTGTTGACTCTACCTCTGAGCTCCTTTTCACTCAAAACCTCTGCTTTATTTCCATATAGACCATGTTCTTCATTATTGCACCATCCAAATTTGCTAGTCACCAAAAGGAATCTCACACCACCATAAATCTCACGAATTTCTCATATTGCTTCAATGTCAGTGTTATCTTTGGACAACTCTGCATCACCCTCACCATAGACTACATCTTCACAAGAGTTGGGAGGTAACTCAGCAGCTTAAGCTCATGTGGCACAAAACACAAGGACCAGCATAAGGATCCCGGTTCTAGGCCCCAGCTCCCCACCTGCAGGGGAGTCGCTTCACAGGCGGTGAAGCAGGTCTGCAGGTGTCTGTCTTTCTCTCCCCCTCTCTGTCTTCCCCTGCTCTCTCCATATCTCTCTGTCCTTTCCAACAACAGCGATATAAATAACAACCATTATTACTACAACAACAACAACAACAAAAGGGCAACCAAAGGGAATAAATAAATAAATATTTTTTTAAAAGAATATATCTTCACTTCAGAGTTCTTTATGCCTGTTGGTATGCTTCTAAATTCTGCTTCTAAGACCCCTTCTGTTGCATTGCTTGACGTTGTGGTCTATTTACATAATCATTGTTTTCATTGGTTTAATCCCCATTGGTTCACACTATTTTCCTTCTCCCCACCCCCTATCGTAAGTACTTCCTCTTCCTGACACTTCCTCCTCAGGAGATATAAAAGACAGGGCTTTCTAATGAAGAGAATTAGAAGAGATTAGATTGTTGTACTGCATCCCCGCTCATCAATAAAGATTGAACTGCATTCCCAGCTCAGCCACGAGTCCCTGGTCATCTCTCTACCGCCCATGAAGCTAGCCCAGCCCAGCAATGCCTGCACTGTCTATGGCCATCTTGGATTGTCTGGGTAGTATCTGCAATCTCCAGGGCGTCCACCATCCAGCCTCTACAGCGACTGGTATTTGAGCAATATTAACAATAAGGGGTTCTCTAGTGTAAATGCCTTGTTTATTCTAGCCTCAAAATAAATTATACATCGTCACCCTCCCTTTTTATAGGAGGAAACTAAGGAGGTAGACTGACTAAGCATAGTCTAGTCTTAAGACACAGAGTATTTTTTTAGAGAATAATTTCTCCCCTCTTTTTTATTAAGAAAGCTGTCAATTCATTTCAGTGTCATTTCTTTAAATCTCCGAGGGCAATTATTAGGAAAAGGTATAGTAATCAGATCTTTTAGCTTTATTTTCAGCTCCTTTCTAATGTGAGTGTTTTTCTATCACTGAATGAATTATTTTCCAGGGAAACAAAATCACTCTATTCTGAGCCACTGAGGTGAAAGGTCCTGGAACGTGTCCAAAATATTCCTTGTGGGAGGCGCATGGGTAGGTCAATGATTGGTGAAATAGTTTTGGCCTGAGGGAATCACCACCTTCACAGTGAACCAGATAAATAAAACTTGAGCTGTATACTCAACTGAACATTATGGTGCAATTTTTCAAAAGAAGATACTTTGTCCTTTGAAACAAAATGGATAGGTTTGGAGGTGATTATACTGAGTGTAGTAAGGAGGTAAAAGATGAATGCCAAGTGGTTTCATTCATGGGTGGAAGATAGAGAACTGAAACACGAAAGCAAAAGGCACTGGCCTGTGGGAATACAGTGTTGCTGGAGGGCAGGGGCACAGAACATCAGTAACCTAACCGGTATCACGAGGAACCACACTGCTGTGGTTCTGTGACCTGGTCACCCACCAGGACATCCCTGATAAAAATTAAAAAGAAAAAAAATATCATTACTCTTGATCAAGTGCACTCTTTGGTGAGTAGGATAGCCATCCCCTTGATGAAGCAGTGAGATCAAAGAAAGTCTCTAAAGTTCAATGACAACTGCCCTTCTAGCTTCGCAGGCAGGAGAGAGACAACCAGGGACTCATGGCTGACTGGGATGTAGTTCAATCTTTATTGAGCGGAAATGCAGTGTGATCTAGTTATCTCTAATCACAATCCTGTCCTTATATATCTCCTGAGGCGGAAATGTCAGGAAGAGGAAGTACGTAGGATAGGGGGTGGGGAGAAAAAAACAGTGAGGATTAAACCAGTGCGGGCAAAACAACGATTATGTAAATAGAACATAATGCAAGCAATGCAACAGAAGGGGTCTTAGATGCAGAATTTAGAAGCAGACCAACAGACACCTTCAAGATCATGGTGATGAAAGCCTGCATGGATAATGAAAGAATAAGCATCCAAGATGATATTAAGATTAGCAAGCTACTTGGACTGTAGCAGCCTGGACAACTAGTATGGAAGGTGCTAGAAACTAGAAAAGGAGAGGCAGGCAGGCACAGAGGTAGTGTCCTGACTAGAATGCTCATGGGACTGAATGATGACTTAGAAAAAACAGGTTTAAGGAGTCGGGATGTAGTGTAGTGGGTTAAGTGCAGGTGGCACAAAGCGCAAGGACCGGTGGGTGTAAGGATCCCGGTTCGAGCCCCCGGCTCCCCACCTGCAGGGGAGTCGCTTCACAGGCAGTGAAGCAGGTCTGCAGGTGTCTGTCTTTCTCTCCCCCTCTCTGTCTTCCCCTCCTCTCTCCATTTCTCTCTGTCCTATCCAACAACAACGACAACAATAATAACTACAACAATAAAACAACAAGGGCAACAAAAGGGAATAAATAGATAAAATAAATATTAAAAAAAGAAAAAGAAAAAGCAGGTTTAGTGGTGTTTTTATTCTTCCTCTCTTTCGGGGTATCTCTCTCTCTCTGGCAGGGTTATCTCCAGGGAAAAGGTAACGGGCTGGTTCTTTCTCGCTCACGACATGAAGTAAAAGACACCAGGGGACTCTTAGCGTGCCTAGAATCTGAGTCCTAGAATCCCAGAATCCTAGAGTCCATTTATTAGCAAAGTGGACATGAGTTAAATAGAAAAGCAATGGAGGTAATTATTGTTGAAATATGTCAGAAATTACAGGTTTCTTAACGGTCAGCATGCCCCTAAGGTAGGGGGCTGGTATGACAGGAATTGATGAGATACAAGACAGTTATTTTCCATGACACAAGCAACTTAATTATCCAAAGGTATTTGAGAGAAGCATAGGGGTTAAACCCGTAGGGTGAGACAGAGAGAAGATGGATATCAAAAGGCCATATAGTTTGGCATTTCTCGTCTGGGGTCTGAGGTGTGTGATGAAGTGTGTGATAAGGTGTGTTCTTCTGTGATCAGAAGGTGACTTTGAATAAGTGAGTCTGCGGCCATGTGGCCTGCAGTTAATGGAGGGAAGTACTGTGGTATCTGTGGGCCTGAGAGTCAAGAAGGAAAGAACCAAGTCAGAGTTTCCCCCTTTATGCTCACCTCGGTTGAGAGAGACTCACCAAGAGGTTATCTTCTCAGACCTCCATCCAAAGATGGGGATGGTTCTCCCTAAGCTCTATCAGGCTCACACATGTTCCCAACACCTCTCAGATTCCCACCACCCGATCTCCATATCCCACCCCCTCCCCTGATAGCTTTCCCATTCTTTATCCCTCTGGGAGTATGGACCCAGGGTCATTGTGGGATGCAGAAGGTGGAAGGTCTGGCTTCTGTCATTGCTTCCCCGCTGAACATGGACATTGACAGGTGGATCCACACTCCCAGCCTGTCTCTCTCTTTCCCTAGTGGGGCAGGGCTCTGGGGAGTGGGGCTCCAGTTTCTTTACAGTTGCAAATCACATGTGTTTGTATCATGTCTCCTCCGTGTATGTAATAAGAACAGACACAAACCCATGCACTGTCACTCATTTTGTTTGATGAGATATATAATTGGCTCATATTGCATTGCAACTATAATCTTTCCTTCCTTTTATGTTTTGCTTATCAAAATACATAAATCATATTTTTGTCTAAGCATATTGCAAATACAAATATCCTTAAGTGTTTTAGTATTTGCCATGTTTATGAGAAAGGAGTAAAACTGAATCCTAATCGCACTTACTTTTCTAGCTCTCCTTATACTCTAGATGAAGTTGTATTACTAGTCAGTGGAAACAGATGCCTTTTAATGTTAAATAAACTCATTCCTAACCTGTCTGTTAGGGTCTTAACTTCCCTTGTGGAACTAAGAAGGGAAAGGTGGCACTTCACAAAGAACAAGCATGGGAGGAAGTGACATGAGGACAAGGCAGTATGGTGACTTCAAACTTCTATTCAGTGACAAATATTGGAGCTTCTCTTTCTGAAATTTTTTGTTTGTTTGTTTGTTTTAAGGAATACTTATCCAGATAATGACTGGGTCAAGGAAACATAAATAGATAAAATGAAGGTGTTTTGTCCCTTTGCCTCTTTAATCTGAAAGTGTTTTGCAGATGAAGTGTCCACTGTGCCCCTGTGCCTAGACCCAGGTTCATGAATAGGCTGAGCTGCAAGGAAAGAGCTGATTCACAGGGTGCTCCTACTGTCCCTGGAATCCACTGGAATTCAGCTGGGAATGAGCACTGACACTCCACCTAGAGGCTCTTCTGTATGACTGCAGATCCTTGTTTGACTGGAATAAACCTGGTTTTCACTGAGCATTCTTACAAGCCCCCTGCTTTAGTTTACACACTCACTTAGTGCCCATAGTCCCAGTAGGGGCAACAATTCTTGAATCTTTGCACACCCAACGGAAAATGTCAGGGTTACCCAAGCTCAAGCTAGAGAAAAGAAAATTAGCTCTACTAGGACAGGAGTGCCAAACAAAAGCAGCAGACTAACTCTCTATATTTTTTTCTCAGGATCATTGAGCCTGGCATTCTAAACAAACAAACAATACAATAGAGATAGCTACAACATCCTTAACTAAACAGAAAAATAAAGGAGACTGGTATCAACAATAAATTGCGAGAGTCCCCAGTTACTCTTGGCTTCTAGGACCTAAGGACTCTGTAAAGTTTCCTTACAAGACAGAAAGAGATACAGGGATTTCTCTGCCTTAAAGATACTCCCACACTGAGTTCAATTGTGATGTCTCTGCATTCTAGGCCTTTACTGCAAGAGCAAATGAAAATGCAATCTGAGGGGAGTGAAAGACCTGGAAAACCCCACAGTGTTAGTAAGTTAGGTCTTACAAAAAAAAAAAAAAAGGAACATTCCAGCAAGCTCCAGCCAATCAGGTTGACTCTAAGAAACAGCACAGAAAGGTAAGTGCACTTCCAGGTTCATATCTTTGTGATCTTCCTTTATTGGCTACTTGACTCATGGGGAGAAGTAAATTTTTCTTGTGTCTTTTCTTTCTTTCTTTCTTTCTTTCTTTCTTTCTTTCTTTCTTTCTTTCATGATCTACAAGTTACTGAGACTAACTGATTTAACTCACCAGAGTTTTAATTACAAGGCAACACAATTATTCACATTCTGCTACATAGAATGGTGATACAGCCTGACTGAACCCACTGGGCTGGGGTTGTGTGGCCCGAATCTTGTATTCTCGTGGCTCCATGGAGATGAAAGACTGACCAGATGCTCTAATAGCATGGTTTCTTTCTTTTTTTTTTCCTTATCTTTTCTTTCTTTCTTTCTTTCTTTTTTTCCTTCTTTCTTTTTCTTTTCTTACTAAAAAAGTAATTAAACCTTACAGACAAATGCAGTGTTTTGACCTCAAACACTTAACACAGTAAAGTGCAAGGACTGGCGTGAGGATCCCGGTTCAGATTCAGACCCCAGCTCCCCACCTACAGGGGAGTCGCTTCACAGGCGGTGAAGCAGGTCTGCAGGTGTCTGTCTTTCTCTCCCCCTCTCTGTCTTCCCCTCCTGTCTCCATTTCTCTCTATCCTATCCAACAACAAGGACATCAGTAACAACAATAATAAAACAACAAGGGCAACAAAGGGGAATAAATTTTTAAAATCGCTTACATTATTTATACAATTATTCTAAAGTTGTATCAAAATGAATCTTTTATTTTTTTTCTGTACAGTTTAGAATGAGTTTTACCAAATCTACAAAATCTGTCTTCAAAACAAAGGAGTACCACACATGTATGTTATAACAACAAAGAGAGCACTCACAGTATTGTCTGTGTCAACAAATGGTCTGCATGTCCTGCCTCCACACAGAGCAGCCTGTTCTGCACTGATTTCCAAAGCAGAGGCTCAACATCAACAAAAGAAAAGTTTTAGGAAGAGGGCAGAATGTGTCGCTGCGTTCAGTTGCCATGCTGAGATCCTTGGCCTTGTTTTGTTTATCCATGAAATTCTCTGAATCTCCTGCAGGAAACAGGCAGTAGGACCTAGGATGATTTTGGAAATTGATGTGACTTGCTTTTCCTGTCAGAGAGGAGAACTACAATAGCAGATGCGATATCTGTTGGGACTACTTAGTTTCGACTGTGAAGAAATGGCAACAAAAGAAGATACAGGAGATTCGCCCATTTAACACAGTTTTAGGTACAGACATGATTGACTGTCAAGGTATCAAGATGCATGACGCAGTTCTAGGACTAACCTGTCTTGCATTACTGAAACAAAAGACCCACCAGGCGTAATGCTCACCTCTAACGGGTCAGCAGGTATCTTAGGTTTTCCTACTGAAAATGCATAAACCAGGGGGTCGGAAGGTAGCGCAACGGGTTAAGTGCACACGGCGCAAAGCGCAAGGTTCCTGGTTCGAGCCCCGGCCTCCCCACCTGCCAGGGGTTGCTTCACAAGCGGTGAAGCAGGTCTGCAGGTATCAATCTTTCTCTCCCCCTCTCTATCTTCCTCTCCTTTCTTCATTTCTCTCTGTCCTACCCAGCAACAATGACGTCAATAACAACAATAATGACTACAGCAACAAAAAAAAAAACAACCAGGGCAACAAAAAGGAAAATAAATGAAAAGTATTTATATATTAAAAGAAAGAAAGAAAGAAAGAAAGAAAGAAAGGAAGAAAGAAAGAAAGAAAGAAAGAAAGAAGGAAAGAAAGAAAGAAAATGTATAACCCCAGAAGAACCTACTCCTGGGCAGTTATAACAATGGAGGCGCTCAGGTCCACCCAAAAAAAGCTGAACTGACCACTGGGGCATGTTAGCAAACCCTTCATTTGCACATACATTAAACCTTTGGGAAGAATGACTGTAAAATATTGTGTCCTTATGTCCTTGATGTAAAACATCAGAGAAAGGAAATGTGCTTGCTCTGCTGTCTGGTGGGATGATGAGGTTTGTGAAGACAGTGTTTCGTTCCTAACGTGTAGAGCCTGGGTTTAGGGAAGGTTGTTCTCCATCAGTCATTCTGAAATTGATGGGCAAACATTGCCTTCAAGAGGGGAAATTTCTGTTTCTGAGATGACCCCCGCAGTTGTTGCCTCCTTAAAAACCGGTACGTTTGTGGGAAGGACTCTGCCGCTGTGGTGTGACCTGCGGCTGCTGTGAAATGTGTCTCTTGTGAAATGTGTTTTGCTGCTATTCAGGGCATCCACACAGTTCTGCTCTTCCTTTCCCTTTGTTGTTGTTGCTTTTGTTGTTGTTGTTGCTCCGCCGCTGTAATACTAAGCAATTCAGTGTGCAATTCTAAAAGAATCATTCGCAACAGATAACTGCCTTAGTCCCATTTGAGAAAAATACCCTAAGTATACTCACTTATCCCCCCACCTCCCCTTCCCAAGAAAAGCTACAAGATAGAAAGCACCTCAAAAGTTATTTTCTCTAGGAATCACTCACACACAGATTTCAGGAGCGCTTTTGGCAGAGGCAAATACTTAGAATATGAAGGTCAGCAAGCAGCTCTCTGAAGTCAGCGAAAGCAGGACACCCTGAACCTACTCTTCTCAGACCAGGAGCACATGGCGTTGGAATTGCAGATGTTATTTTACTTTGTGACCGCTAGACAAAGGACTAGGAAGCAAAACTAGAAGCTGGTTCTTTCGAGAAATACGTAACTGGGGGCCGGGTGGTGGCGCACCTGGTTGAGCATACATGTTACAATGTGCAAGGACACAGGTTTGATCCCCAGGCCCCACCTGCAGGGCTGCAGGAGGGCTTCTGCCTCTCTCCCGCTCTATCTCCCACTTCCCTCTTGATTTCTGGCTGTCCCAGTCCAAAAATATATAACTTAGGATAGGCTTACCTCCTGTTGTCTTTTAGTATTGTGTCCCGCATCTATTATTAGTATTTTATCTCCTGTTTGATACTGGATTATGCATTGGGCATTTTTTTTTTTTTTTTTTTTTTTACCAGAGCACTGCTCAGCTGTGGCCTATGGTGGTGTAAGGGCTTGAATCTGTGACTTCAGAGCCTCAGGCATGACAGTCTGTTTGCATACCATTATGCTATCTACCCCCTCCCTAGGGCAAGTTCTAAAAACATACTGGGCTAAGATAGTCACTATCAGTGTGCCTTCTCTCTCTTTTTAAAATCTATTTATTTTTTAATACTCTTTTTTTATGTTTTATTATCTTTATTTATTGGATGGAGACAGCCAGATATTGAGAGGGAAGGAAGAGACAGAGACAGAGAGATAACCTGCAGACCTGCTTCACCACTCCTGAAGCTTTCCACCTGCAGGTGGGGACCACGGGCTTGGACCTGGGTCCTTGTACCCTGTAACGTGTGCGCTAAACCAGGTGCACCACCACTAGGTCCCCAAGTGTGCTTTCTTATTGGACATCTTGTAAATCCTTTTTTGCTAGAAAAGAAACAAAAAAAAGTCTCTATCCTTACTACTTAGAGAAGTTTCCTTTAGACTTTAGCCATATATTCTAAACTGAGAATTGAAGGCACAAACGACAGGGTTTAGTCTCTGTCTCTGATGAGGAGGGGAGGGGTGGCCAGCAAGGAGAGCTAAGGATTGTGGAGGGCTGACAGCACAGGGAAGGATCCGGTCCGTGGATGATCCGTCTGGCTTGGTGAGAATGTGGGCAAGGAGACATGTTCTCATTATCTCAGTGGGCTGAGACTACAGCAAACCCTGACCTCTTTCCTCATCCTCTTCTGTGAGAAGTTCTGCATCACAGACTCATGAACCTCTCCTTGCAGCAGTAAGAGCTGAACTGTTGCCCACATTCAGACACTCAGAGACTGACAATAACTGCCTCTGTCCCTTCCAGTGTTAGAATAAGTAGAAGATGCAAAATCTACTCACAGCTACTTCACAAGCAACAGTTAAGGTGCCTGCCACCATTGAATTATATGTTTGCACGGGTCCTCACATGAGAGCAGCCTAGAATGTTCCCAGCTGTGACCATGGACTGTGAGCTCAGACCAACAGGGACTCAGAGGTCACACAGGCTCCTGTGCTGAATGTAAATAAACATGGGTCCTCAGTCAGACTGACGGGGTAAATAGTTCATTGTAGTTATATGATTTCTTCATATATGGGAGCCACTCTCTGCTGTACTTCAGCTTTCTAGCCCTATTGTAAACTCTGACACCATCTTCCCAGACAAGGCTTTTAGTTCACCTGCATGTGAGCTATCAGACTCAGACAAGAATTAGTAAAGTCATGTGCCCCTTGGAACATACCTAAATTAGACTTTCTAGCTTCTTTCTACATGAAGACCCTTAACTCAGTCTGCTCAATTCCTACCTTTGGGTTCCTGTTTATTAAACAATTTAGCTTGCTTTATATCTTGCCGTCTTTCAGCCACCAAATTGCCATGATACCAACCTGTGGGCAGGCGACTTCACCTGTGTGTCCTAGAGCCTGCCCTCCCCAGAGCCCTGCCCCTCTAGGGAGAGACAGAGACAGGCTGCGGGTGTGGATCCACCTGCCAACACCCATGTCCAGTGGAGAAGCAATGACAGAAGCCAAAACTCCCATCTTCTGCCCCCCACAAATATCAGTGGTCCAGACTCCCAGAGGGATAAAGAATAGGGAAGCTTCCAGTGGAGGGGATGGGACACAGAACTCTGGTGGTGGAAACTGTGTGGAATTGTACCTCTGTTATCTTACGATCTTGGTAATCATTATTAATCACTAATCATGCTTTAATTATATGTTCACGTTCTATATTTGAAATCACTAGAATTGCGTTACTATCCAGTTTGAAATGTTAGAATTTAGACAACTTGCTTTCCTTCTATCAACTGCTCACATGCTTGTATGTTAGGTGGAGGTGATGTCACTTTGTGTCATAATCTGCTATCGAACTTGCTATAGAAACAGGGCACTGGCCCCTCTCTCCCTCCCCCATGCCTCCCGAGTCTGGTCCAGCTGTGAGCGTCACACACCAACTTTCAGCCTTCACATTGTTATAAACCGCATGATGGAATATCCACAGAGAGGGCTTTCTTGTGTTTTTAACAAAAGAATTCAACTTTGCAGGAATGTGAAAGAAAAAGTTGCTCTTAAAAAAAAATAATAAAACATCACAGTGTAGGTAAACCCTGTGGGGATTCCACAGTACTTGAAAGACCCTTTTTAAGTGTTCTTCATCTAACTGATCTAAGGGGATTGTGGGAATTAATGAATAGGGGGTTGCAGGCTAGGTCAAAACAGGACCCCCAAAAGTTTTATTATAAAGACACATTCTTATTTCACTACTCAGGGTTTATTCTGCCTTGTATTTGAATTTCAATTAATGATTTAACACAGGAGAGCTAACAGAAACGATGTGAAATTACAGAAGTAAAACCTTTCGCTTTTCAAAAGATTCCCACATCCCATCTATTAGAGAAAACAATATGAAACGTAAATGATACAGTTCAACACCCACTAAGTAGGTTTTTGTTATATTGAAAACACAATGGTAGGCTCTGAGGAGGGGGGGGGGAGGAACAAAGCTTCAAGCGTGACTAGTGCTAGTCTTTCTGTGAATGTTAATCAGCTAGAAAGTAGAGCACTAATTATTTGACCCAAAATCAGGGACACGAAGTTCATAGTCCTACATACACCCCAACAAATGATCCATAGTAAGTTAGAGCACTGAGTAGTAGCGTGAAGTCACATATCTTGCATGTAGAAATGGCAGGATGTAACAGCTTGGGTAAGGAAAACAAACCAATTCTGGCTCTGCTCACGAAATTCTCTTTGTAAAGAACCAGACTGTATGTACTTAGAATTTTCCAGGTCACTGAGTTTCAGTAACAGTCATCATAACCATAAGAGAATAGGCACAACCACTGGCCAATATACAGATCTAAATGGATACGACTACTTTCCAATAAAACTTTATTTACAGAAATAGACAGAGAGGTCATATTTCCCCACTAGTCATCGTTGATAAATCCCGTTGTGCACAATGTTTACTCTGCTTATAAAAAGCAGGTTCATGTGTGGGAATCTGTTCAGTGTAATGTCTGTGCAGATGACAGACCAACCACCCTCAAAGGTGACTGTGAAGGTGAGGTCTGTCATGGTGGCATATCTTACTGAGTGGAGTGGCACAGCTGCTCCTCACGTGTTGAACAGGGACCCCCTGAGGCCCTGGGTGGGGAAGATAAAACTTTAAGAGAAGTGTTTCCTGGCTGACTGTATCATAGCCTAAGGGGATCAATTAGTTAAATCGCAGGGTTTTCCAAATTTCTGTTTTCTGCACTTTTATGATTCATTCAAGACAAATTAATTCAACAGTTTATTTTTCTAACTTTACTTTCCAAGCACTGAAATAAAGAACCATAAACACATGAATAAGAAATATTGAAATAGGCGGTTGGGCGGTAGTGCAGCAGGTTAAACGCACGTGGCACAAAGCGCAAGGACCAAGTAAGGATCCCAGGTTCAAGCCCCCAGCTCCCCACCTGCAGGGGAGTCACTTCACAGGCAGTGAAGCAGGTCTGCAGGTGTCTGTCTTTCTCTCCCCCTCTCTGTCTTCCCCTCCTCTTTCCATTTCTCTCTGCCTTATCCAACAACAATGAAGACATCAGTAACAACAACAATAATAACTACAACAACAATAAAAACAAGGGCAACAAAAGGGAAAATAAATAAATAAAATATTAAAAATTAAATATATATATATATTCATTTTAGTATCTATTTAAGGGTTCTGCTGTATAAACTCTCCTGAGTGGTCTCATCATTGTAAGTCTTGACAGTAGTACTTGTATTTATTTGACTCTGGTATTAGACAGTGAGAGCTCTGGACTTCATTTCCATCAGGGTTATGTCATTAGTGTTCACATTCAAAGTTTTCCTAACTCAGAAACTGCATGAAACCTTATTAACTCTGCTGCGACTGGGTTAGGGTCTGGCGATATCCAGATTTTCCATGGTAAAATGAAACCAGGGTGTATTTTAATTTGGCTTATCATTATGCCATAGACCTATTTCATACCTTGCATTTACAGAACTCTCATGGCCTAGGTAGATGCAAGTAAAAAATGTAGGTAGGAGAAAAAACAGAATCAGTATCTCCTTTTGGAATTCAGAGCAGGCTTTCCCAGAGAATGTTCAATCAAAGGCAGATTGGTCATATCACTTTTTAAATTTTTTTTATTTATTAATGAGAAACATAGGAGGAAAGAGAGAGAATCAGACATAACTCTGGTACATGCGCTGCTGGGCATTGAACTCTGGACCTCATGCTTGAGAGTCCGATGCCTTATCCACTGTGCCATATCAATTTTTTATTGATTGCATTTTGACACACTATCTGTCAACATCCCAGGGAAAACCAAATTCTGAACAAGACATTCAGTTTTTAAAATGTAGATTCTGTAATATTAATCATTTTGTTTCAAATCAGAAAGAAAAAAAAACAGATTATGTGTTATCTAAACCTTACTGAAAAACTGTATTTCTCCTGGATAATGGTGTGGAAGATGATACGACTGTAGTATGTGGTCTGCACTGCGCCCACCACCAATGTCCTGAGCCCTCCGCCATCCCAACCCCTCCCCGGCCAAGGGTTAATCAGCATGGTTCCCACTGTCTTCTAGAGGCACTTGGTTACTTTCCTTTCTCAAGTTTGAGTTCCACATGACTTCCAAGCCTTCTGACAAGTGTCCTTCACCTCCTGGCCTCACTAACCATTCATTTTACTTTTAAAGAAAAAAATTTTTAAACTTTATTAATTTATTTTACTTGATAGAGTGAAATTGACAAGAAAGGGAGGTAGCAAGGCAGAGAGAGAGAAGGAGAGGGCGAGAGAGAGAGAGAGAGACACCTGCAGCCCTGCTTCATCACTTAGGAAACGTTCCCCCTGCAGGTGGGGACCAGACACTTGAACCTGGGTCCTTGTGCAGAGCGATCCATGCACTGAAGCAGGTGCGCCACCACCTGGGCCCTGCCAGGTAACTTCTTTATGCTGTCATCTGGTCACAGACATTTCAACCACTCCCCCTCCTTGGCTGCTGTGGATAGTGCAGCTATAAGCCGTGGGCGCCTGTACTCCTCACAGCAGCGTCTCTGTGTTCCTGGGGGTGTATGGACCTGATTCACAGGCTGCCTCTCCGCTCTAGGACCCAGGCTTCTCTCCTGCCGTCCATGGCTGCGCCAGTTTGGACTGCCACCAGCAGTGGACCTGAGCTCCTCCTCGTACTCCCCATCCTTCCCCATCCTGGTCATGTCTCAATCTGTTGATGTGAGTCACAGCCACATGTGTGAGATGCCATGCTATTGTGGTTTTTTTGGTTTTTGTTTTTGTGCCTCCAGGGTTATTGCTGGGGCTCACTGTTCCTGGAGGCCGTTTCTTTTTCCCTTTTGTTGCCCTTGTTGGTTTATCGTTGTTGTGGTTATTATTATTGTTGTTGTTATTGATGTTGTTGTTGGATAGGACAGAGAGGAATGGAGAGAGGAGGAGGAAGACAGAGAAGGGGGAGAAAATACCTGCAGACTTGCTTCACTGCTTGTGAAGCGACTCCCCTGCAGGTGGGGAGCCGGGGGCTCTAACTGGGACCCTTGTGCTGGTCCTTGTGCTTTTTGTCACCTGCATTTAACCCACTGTGCTACAGCCCAACCCCACTATTGTGCTTTTAATTTATATTTCCCTAATGACAGGGGAAGTGGAGCATTCTTTATATGTTTTTGGACAATGTCCATGTTTTTTAGAAAGCTGTCTATTCAAATCTTTTCCTCACCTCTTATCAGGTTTCTTGGGGTTTTGTTATAGAGCTGTATGAACTCTTTTTAAAATGAATTAACTAATTTGTTACACAGAAAGAGGAATTGAAAAAGGAGTGGATGGTAGACAGGGAAAGAGACACCTTCAGCCCGACTTTACCACTCCTGAACTTCCCCTCCTGCAGGTGGGGACCAGGGGCTTGAACCCCTGTCCTTGCACACTGTAATGCATACACTTAACCAGCTGCACCACCACCTGCCCCCACTATGAGTTCTTTATACATATTAGATATCAGTCCCTATCACCAGTGTGGTGAACAAATATCCTGACTGCTGGGTCACTTGGACACCTATGTGGCCTTTTCTCTCCGTGTATAGAAGCTTTTTAATCGGCTATAACCCCGTTTTGTTCAACTAGTTTTAATTTCACTTGTTTATGGGCTTGAATCTTCAAATGAACTTTTGATGTTCAGGTCCCAAAGTGTCTCACTGATGTTTTCTTCCACACATATCCTAGTATGTGGTTAATCAGGTTTTTGCTGAGAATCTTTAAATCCGCGTGTATCCAGGATACAGGTCTATAGCTTCTTATTTGGTGAAGTCCTTTCTTGTTTTAGGGATCAGAAGATATATTTACTCATCGAACCAAGTTCAAGCCTCCCTCCTACCTGGGGTGTGGGCGTGACTCACAAGTAGAGAAGCACTTGTGTAGCTGCTTCTCTTTCTCTCTGCCTCTGTACCTCCCACCTTCACTCTCAGTCCATCCCTGTCCTATCAGATAGAAGAAGGAAAGAGGGGGAAAGGGGGAGGAATGACCACCGGGGGCAGTGGATTGGCCGTGCACGGATCCCCAAGGGTATAATCCTGGTGGCAATAAAAGTCAAAAAATTAAATAATTAATTTAAAAAATCATGTGTTTAGAAGTGTTTCCTGTACTTCAATGTTTGGGGCAGAAATCAAGGAGGACAGACATCAGTTCTTTGAATGAATGACCTAATTCAGAGGTATAGCCTCGTGGACCTGGCCCGTCTATCCCAGAAAGATCATCTCCACACCTTCAGTGGTCCACGTTAATTCCCCTGGGGTCAGACTTGGTAAGTGGTATGATTCTAGATTCTAGCAATGTGCCAACTTCCTCATACAGAAATACTAGTGGCTCCTCTATGCAAACAAACTGGACACTCTCTTTTACTTTAAGGATTTGCTTATGAGGTGAGACAGAAAACGTAAACACGAGCCTGGCAGGAACATGATTCTGGAACCCGACTTAAGGCTTCATTGTCTCCATCCAGAGCTTTAGCCACTGTGCAACCTTTGGAGGCTTTTATATTCATTTCTTTTTACACAAGTTAGCCTTGCCTATTTTTTAATTTAAATTGAAAATGGAATATATTTTTAAAATCCTGGAATAAAAACTGGAATGTATTTTTAAATTTTTCACATTTTTCTTATTTTTTTTTCCCTGAAATACTGACCTCTGAGTTTGTATTCCTAATGACACCATACCTGGGATCAAATAAAGATGAGAAACTGAAGGCAACATTTGCTGCAGTAGACAGTTTTAGACTGATTGCTTTAAAATGAACTTGATGATATCAAAGTGTGTGAGGTTTTGTCATAAATGTGGAATTTGCCAGGAAGAGTTTATGAATTTTGAGTGAACCCAGAATTATGTTACTTGAGAAAAACACAAAGGGAATTATTGCGGCTGTGAAGATATGAAGAAACTATCTTCCACTCCTCTGAGTTTAAGGGGACAAATACTCAAATAAGCATGAAACAGAGTAGCAATAAAAACACTAAGTACAGAAGTCGGGCAGTAGCGCAGAGGGTTAAGCGCACCTGATGCAGAGCGCAAGGACCAGCAGAAGGATCCCGGTTTGAGCCCCGGCTCCCCACCTGCAGGGGAGTTGCTTCACAGCTGGAGAAGCAGGTCTGCAGGTGTCTGTCTCTCTCCCCCTCTCTGTCTTCCCCTCCTCTCTCCATTTCTCTCTGTCCCACCCAACAACGATGGCATCAATGATAACTACAACAATAAAACAACAAGGGCAACAAAAGGGAATAAATAAATAAAAACCAGTAAGTACACATTTTCCTTTATTATATGAGTACCTCTTCTGCTCCTGGGAGATACCCAGAAATGCTAAGGGGGTCTCAGATCTCATCTGAGTACATGTTCCTAGCACAGAGAATTTTAGGGAAAAGAAACAGAGTGAAGTGAGATGCTTTTCCCCTTCTCCAGGAAGGAGAAAGTAAGACTGAAAGTTGCTCACCGAAGGTTTTCATAGTAAAGGTGCAGATTATGTTTTCTCCACAAAGCAGATCCTTTTTTTCCCCAGGGGAATTTTTTGGGGGGGTGTGCATAGACCACAGCATCACCACAGTGTACACAGTGCTGGACTTTGAAGTTCACACACGCAGACTCCACCCCGCCACTACCACTGTTGTAACAGAATGCCTCCAGGGAGCTCTGAAATTCCCTTCTGCCTCCAGGGTCTGTTCATCAAATCAGTCCTTTGTTTTTGTTCCAGAGACACGTCTTGCATTAAGCAAAAATCTCAAATTCATCCTTGATTCTAGATATTTATTTGGATGAAGACCTTCTCTTTCTGCAGAGTAAGTAGAGGACTCAGGTGGTTAAAACTGGACCATATGGGGGGAAGGTGATGGTGCACATGGATAAGTCCAGGTTACAGGGCACAAGGATCCAAGTTCAAGCCCCCAGTCTCCACCTGCAAGGGGAAAGCTTCACAAGTGCTGAAGCAGGGCTGCAGGTGTCTCTCTGTCTCCCCCTTTCTACCCGCCACTCCCTCTTGATTTTTGGCTGTCTCTGTTCAATAAATATATATAATACAATTTAAAATATTGACCATATGCAGTATTATCTTTAAATTCTATACACTTAAAGCTTATCATTTTAGTACCTGGTTATTATACCTTCACCATTCAGTTAAGTATGCTCCATTTTTGCTTATTTTCTGATTTAATTTTCTTCTCTGTGACCTCCAAGAAAATCACAATACTTTTTTTATTAAGTGAATCTCAGTAAGACTAATTATTCCTTAAGAAACCAATTATTCCCTATTATGTGAGACCAGACCACTAGTAAAGTATCAAAAGAAAAAGAGTAGTTTGAGGGGTGATAGGAATAGAGATTGAGATTATATAGAAATTCATTATGATATAAAGCAAGAACCTTTGCTTATGTGGATGTTTGAATGCTTGGCTTCAATTTTTAATGTTATAAATAATTCTAGAACTCAAGATAATCTATGGAAGAAAATAATCGAGAGCACTGATAAATTGTAGTCCGGATGAAAAAAATCACTGTGTACATAATGATCTGGTCCTATAATAAAGAAGCAAAGCACTTGTATATGCAGATAATAAGCTTCTGCTGCAAACATAGAGAGGCTAGTAAGCATACTCATTCCCTTCTGTTCCCACTAACATGACATACTAGACCACCAGGATATTCCAGCAACTCATGTTGGTCAACTTAAAATTCTTCTTAAGCACATTTGCAAAAGCACATTTTTGTTTTTTATATTATGCCCACCCACAATACCAGTTGGTGTGGTTCTTGAAACAGATTGCCTAGAACAGATACACCTCAATTATATTAAAATAATCAGAGTGGGAACCAGTCTGCAGAGGCACCTGTAAAGGTAAAAAAAAAAAAATCCGGGGGCCAGCGGTGATGCACGTGGTTAAGCACACATAATATTCAGCACATGGACCCATGCAAGGACCCGGCCTACAGGGCGGGGTCACTTCACAATCAGCAAAGCAGGGCTGCCGGTATCTGTCTTTCTCCCTCCCTCGCTATCTACCCCTCCACTCTCAATTTCTCTGTGTCCTAGCCAATAAAATGGGAAAAGATGGCTGCCAGAGGAGAGGAGAGGAGGGGAGAGGAGAGGAGAGGAGAGGAGAGGAGAGGAGAGGAGAGGAGAGGAGAGGAGAGGAGAGGAGAGGAGAGGAGAGGAGAGGAGAGGAGAGGAGAGGAGAGGAGAGGAGAGGAGAGGAGAGGAGAGGAGAGGAGAGGAGAGGAGAGGAGAGGAGAGGAGAGAAGGGAAAGAGGGGGGAGGGAGAGAGGGAGGGAGGAAGGAAGGAAGGGAAACTGGAAGGGAGGGAGGAAAGAAACGATCTGGGCTGGGGAGACAGCATACTTTTAATGGTCATACAAAAAACTTTCATGCCTGAGGCTCCAATGTCCCCAGTGAAACCCGCTGGGCAATTTAAGTCAGAGCTGAGCAGTGCTCTGGTTGCTGTCTGTGTGTGTCTTTGTTTCTGTGACTCTGTGTCATTAAAAATAAACAAATTAAAAAAAAAATCCTATTGATCTATTTGGTCCCACCGTTTGAAATATAAACACATGGGAGTCGAGTGGTAGCGCAGCAGGTTAAGCACACGTGGCACCAAGGGCAAAGAGCAGCAGAAGGATCCCAGTTCCATCCCTGGGCTCCCCACCTGCAGGGGAGTCGCTTCCCAGGCGGTGAAGCAGGTCTGCAGGTGTCTGTCTGTCTATCTCTCCCCCTCTCTGTCTTCCCCTCCTCTCTCCATTTCTCTCTGTCCTATCCAACCACGACAACAACAACAATAATTACTACAACAATAAAACAAGGGCAACAAAAGGGAATAAATAAATAAATAAATATTAAATATATATATAAACACATTACAAATACTGGTAGACAGCACTGCATGCTGTCATTGTATCAGGTACTAGTGATTTCATGTGATTCAAATTTGAGGTGAATCATGTTAAATTCTACATGGAGTTCCATTCTCTTTTTTAAACTTTTATTTATTAATAAGTGGGCAAACCAGTAAACTATAGAGGAAGCACTCACAGAGTGGAGTCCTGAGGATTACTTTGTTCAAGTTCACACATTTGGAAAAGGGACACATGCTCATAGCATAGAGATTTACACAGGAAAAGGGAATTTTTATTTGGTGGAGGGATATTTCTGCCCTGAAACAAGGGGAGGAGCCAATGAAAAGGAAGTGCTGGTTGGCATCAGAAGGGGTATAACTGGGAAACAGAAGGGTGGGAAGGGGTCTTTGGTTCCCCACTTCTCTCCTCTATTAAGGGTCCATAGGCCCTCGGGACATCCTGTCCCCAAGTCTCTTCTCTTTCTTAAAAATCTACACATTGCACAGTTAAATAAAGGATCTAGAAATTGCACCTTTGAACTCCTGTCCTGTGAAAATTCCATTTTATAGATACAATGAGGAACCTGTGAGGGACGGCCAGGCATGACCACCTGGGATTCCCCCCAAACAGAACAGCTCTGGCTATGTGATGGGTGCTGGGGATCCAACGAAGGATTTGACACTTAATTGACAGTTCAGTGCTCTGTCTACTGGGCCGCCCCTAGGCTGCAGGATTAGTTTCCAGTATCTCTACTCAGAGATCAAACCAGAGCAAAGTAATGTCTAGACGGTAACCAATGTAATTGCTTTGTTTTGCTGATGAGTAATTCTTATGTTGCACAAATCAAACATTAGTTTTCATAATAGCAAAGAGAAGATTTTAATACATGTTCAAGTTAATTGTGCCGCGAATTTAAATTAATTTGTACATTTATATAAGATTCAGTTAAATACATATATTATTTAGTAAATAAGAAACAGAATAAAAATTAAACAAGACACAAGCATTATATCATTGTTTCAGTGATTATCAAAATTTTGTGGGGCCCGGTGATGGCACACCTGGTTGAGTGCACATGTCACAGTGCACAAGGACCCAGGTTCAAGCTTCAGGGGGAAAGCTTTATGAGTGGTGAAGCAGGGCTGTAGATGTCTCTCTCTCTCTCTCTCCCTCTCTCTCCCTCTCTCTCACTCTCTTTCTCTCCCTTTTCTCTCAATTTTTATCTCTACCCAATAAGTAAATAAAGGTAATTTTTTTTTAAAAAAATGATAATTCTTTTCCATTATTCCACGGAAGTGCCATCCATATCTTTTCAAGGTAAACTATGGTGTATTCATGAGATTAAGTAAATATTATGTGATATATTTTAGAAGCCAATGATGATATCCTAAATCTAGAAGAATAAATATAACATGTTAGGGGATTATAATAACATTAAAAAGGATAAAATTCATTTATAATTGAATCATTAGAGAAATGGTAACCATACTGATGCCAGACTTGGAATCTAACCATCAAGCTGACCTCTTCTTTTTGAGAAAAATCATACCAAGTTGTAAGAACAACAAACTCCAAAAGGAACTGACAAGCATTTACTTTCTCTGTCCCTGATTTACTAGAAGTGCCATCAATGACTTAGAAAGTGAGCTTTACTTTCGGGTGGGAACGGCTTCCATTCAGAGCTGAAGCCCAAAGCCTTTCAATGTGCATATAGAACACAGCTGTTTAGTCATTGCACCGCTTCCTGCTGATGATGACACTGGCTTAGGAAGCGGATTCAAAGCACAAATGGGGCAGTGTCCCAGTAGAGAGTGTCCACCATGTCCGTCCTGTAGTAGATGTGTCACACCTGCTCCAGTCAAAGTACGACAGAGTTCCTCACCTCCTTCGGGATCCATGCAGGGGCCAGTGGTCAGTGAGTGGTCACGAATAGCAATCGCTTGCTTTCTTTCTTTCTTTCTTTCTTTCTTTCTTTCTTTCTTTCTTTCTTTCCCTTTTGTTGCCCTTGTTGTTTTTTATTGTTGTTATTGATGTTGTCGTTGTTGTTGGATAGGACAGAGAGAAATGGAGGGAGGATGGGAGGACAGAGATGGGGAAAGAAAGACACCTGCAGACCTGCTTCACCGCCTGTGAAGCGACTCCCCTGCAGGCTTGAACTGGGATCCTTACACCAGTCCTTGTGCTTTGTGCCACATGCGCTTAACCCACTGTGGTACCACCCAACTCCCAGCTCTGTCTTTCATGGCTTTTGGTCACCAGCCGAAGACAGTGTTCTGAGGATATTCCCAGCACAGTCTGGAACACAAGCAGATGGCAGGTCTTGTTGGGCAGCAAGGCATACTGTTTTTGGCTGTGTAACATGGCCACTTTTAGGTCAACTATTAATGAAATTATGTAGTTAAAATTTAAGGTGATTCATTCTAAAGTCTAGATGGAATTCTTATTTCAAGGATCATGACTCAGAGATGATACCTGTCAGGCTGTGCATGAGATACCGCTATCCAAGAAATTAATCCCCAGCTGAGAGGCCTTCCTAGTCAAGGAATGAGCAGTATCCCAGCTCACAGCCTTGTGAAATACAGGAGAGTACTGGTTAGGAGAAAATTAAGAGCAAGTCACAGTTTAAATAAATGTAGTTTTTTGTTTGTTTTGTTTTTTTTTAAGAAAATTCTTTCTCTCCATACTCCTACCAGGGAAGAGAAAATTGACAAACTGTTCTCCATAACAGAACCAAGTATAATGCCTAGGAGACAACAACTTGTCTATAAAGTTACAGAAGAATTATAACAAGGATTATTGACTAATTGACCTGTTGTTGCCTGAGTGGTCATGACCAAGACACTCAACTTTATGCTGGGAGAGTGCTTTGGACTATACTACACTCTGTCCCCCAGAACCAGGAAGTAGAAAGCCCTAATCTCTACCATGTGGAGATACAGGAAAAAGATGCAAATCTTGACCAAGCATACTGGTACCTGGATGCCATATATCCAAACTCCAAAACAGTAGGAAGATACAAATCTTTCACTAAGTATAGCCCCAGAGGCTATAGCTTCTTAGTTTCTTACAACATGAAGACCCTTAATCTCATCTCCTGTATTCTTACCTTTCAGTTCCTGTTTACTAAACAATTTGTTCTGTTTTGTATCTTAATGCTTTTCAGCTACCAAGTTGCAGATGTTATCATGACACCAACCTGACTTCCCTGGGCAGACGACCTCACCAGTGTGTCCTGGAACCTCCCCTCCCCAGAGTCCTGTCCCACTAGGGAAAGACAGAGATAGTCCGGGGGTGTGGATCCACCTGCCAACACCCATGTCCAGTGGAGAAGCAATTACAGAAGCCAGAACTCCCACTTTCTGCTCCCCATAAAGAATTTTGGTCCATGCTCCCAGAGGGATAAACAATAGGGAAGTTTCCAATGGATGGGATGGGACAGGGAACTATGGTGGTGGGACTTGTATGGAATCATACTCCTCATATCCCACAATCTTGTCAGACATTATTATCACAAATAAAAAAAAATTTCATTAAAATTACTCAGTCTGTAGTATTTGTTGTGACAACACAAACAAACTAATACAGAGGACAGATGGTGCATTAGAGAAAAAGAGATATAGGACCCTCGGGATTTAAATTTCCACATGATATTGAAGATATACTATATTTGTGCAGGCTGTGCACTGAGTCTGATATCACAGAATATGGGTAAATTTAGAGACTTGGTCTTTCCTGGGTCAGTCTTCTGAGCCCCAAAGGAAACTAGCCCTACAGGTTTCAGTCAGGGAGTGTGACCATATAACCCTAGTGAGGGAGTTCCCTACCAAAAGCAGATGAGCGGGGAGAATATCCTGCACACAGACAAGGACTCCAGACCATGATGACTCGGGAAGGGAATATTATTCAGGAAAGAAGTACCATCAAGATCCAAGTTGTTGAAAGCACCCATCTGGTGCTTCTCTCAATAGCAGAGGACCAAGTGATCAAAATGGAATTATATTGGTGTGGAAATCAAAGAAGAAAGGAGGAGATACAGAGTGGAACTGAAGTATTGATTGTGATATTTTATATCATGAGTGATAGAGGATAGCCACAAGTAGTTGATTCAATTATTAGGAAAAATATTTTTTTCCATATTACAACCCCCAAATTTGAAGCATTCCTCTAACCATTTATGGTCATGTTTCATAACATAATTACTTTTATTTCTCAGAAGGTTTATGCTAGCCATATGAAAACATTTTTGAATACTTTACATCAAAAGAAATCAAGTCAGTTCCTGTAACCAACATGCATTAGTTGAGCACTTATAATGAAGGAAATTTCAAAGAAGAAAAACTATACTGCCCCTGACATCAATTAAGTTCAAGGATTAGAAGGAAAGCTCAAAACTCATTCAAGCATTCACTTCAACAATTAAATATTTATGACATTCATATAATTTCTTTTCTCATTGAATACATTTTGTTACTATTTAATTAGAATTTTACAAAAGAATGCATTGTTATTTAAACTGTTCAGGCAAGCATGTTAATGATAACATATATTCAAAAAGAGAGATTGTATTCCAGTTAATTATCTTAGAAAACCAATGATTTGTACACGTAGAACAAATTTTGATTGAACATCTCACTGCAAATAGTTTCTAAGTGAAATTACAGGAATCATTAGGCAGAGAACACATGATAAAGATCTTCATAATCATTTACTCCACTTCTATTTGGCATTTTTTTTTCTCTCTCTCTCTACAAATAGCTTGCAAATGATTGAAAACAACTAAAAAATTGAGTAACAACTTTCAATATTTATCTATGAAGTGTATACCCTTTCGTGTTGTCTTAATAATATTTTTAAATATAGCCTATATACCTGTCCTTAAGTTTCTAAATGTTATTCTTCTAAACTCAAGAACTCTTGGTTAATGATCTTTCTGCTATGTTACCAGCTTCCGTTAACTTCATCAACACCTCCTAATGAATGGTGTTTCTTTTATTCCTTAGCTCCTATGAATATGGTAAAGTTTTTTGGTCAACATACTCTACCAGTATTTCAGTTTTGTTTCTAATTCTTTCCAGCCTAATTCCTTCAGCATCCCTATTTCTTTCATTGCTCACTAAGACAGCTTTCTCATGTCTCCAATGTGTACATGTCACATCTCCCCTTTAGAACTTTTATGCAAACTATCTATATTTAAAAGTGCATAGAACAAATCTGGTGGGTAACGTTTTGTTGCTTGACGAAGTTTATATACATGTACTCTGCATAATGGCAGTCTAATCCTACAGTCTCATCCCTAATTCTTGCTAATCTCCTTTATTTATACTGTAGCTGCATTTTCTCCACCCAGAGACCATGAATGTTAAGGCTATATTGGCCAGAACTGAGTATAAAGTATGTCGTGGTAACAAACAGCTTCTTAATCAGTTACTGAAAGAGACAGAAGTTCATTGAATACTTAGAAGGTTCCTTTCACTCATAAATGCAGCCTGAGAGCAGCTGCATTAATTCCGAGGTCACAGAATGCCTTTCCAGGGTCACAGAAAACCTTTCTAGGGTCACAGAATACCTTTCCAGGGTCACAGAATACCTTTCCAGGGTCACAGAATACCTTTCCAGGATCACAGAATACCTTTCCAGGGTCACAGAATGCCTTTCCAGGGTCACAGAAAACCTTTCCAGGGTCACAGAATACCTTTCCAGGGTCACAGAAAACCTTTCCAGGGTCACAGAGTACCTTTCCAGGATCACAGAATACCTTTCCAGGGTCACAGAATACCTTTCCAGGGTCACAGAATGCCTTTCCAGGGTCACAGAAAACCTTTCCAGGGTCACAGAATACCTTTCCAGGGTCACAGAATACCTTTCCAGGGTCACAGAATACCTTTCCAGGATCACAGAATACCTTTCCAGGGTCACAGAATGCCTTTCCAGGGTCACAGAATGCCTTTCCAGGGTCACAGAAAACCTTTCCAGGGTCACAGAATACCTTTCCAGGGTCACAGAAAACCTTTCCAGGGTCACAGAGTACCTTTCCAGGATCACAGAGTACCTTTCCAGGATCACAGAATACCTTTCCAGGGTCACAGAATACCTTTCCAGGGTCACAGAATGCCTTTCCAGGGTCACAGAAAACCTTTCCGGGGTCACAGAATACCTTTCCAGGGTCACAGAATACCTTTCCAGGGTCACAGAGTACCTTTCCAGGGTCACAGAGTACCTTTCCAGGGTCACAGAATGCCTTTCCAGGGTCATAGAATGCCTTTCCAGGGTCATAGAATGCCTAGTATCACTTCTTGTACAATTTAAGTGGGGAGTGACACTCCCATTCTATTAGAAAAGTCAAATCATATGGACACAACTTTTCTGTATAATAAATTGTACTTTTCCTTTAAATAATTATTTATTCATCTCCTCTTGTTTTTTTATTGTTGTAGTTATTATCGTTGTCATTGATGTTGGATAGGACAGAGAGAAATTGAGAGAGGAGGGGAAGACAGAGAGGGGGAGAGAAAGACAGACACATGCAGACCTGTTTCACCGCCTGTGCAGCGACTCCCCTGCAGGTGGGGAGCTGGGGGCTCGAACCAGGATCCTTATGCCTACCCTTGTGCTTTGTACCACCTGAGCTTAACCCGCTGTGCTACAGCTCAACTCCCAAAATCTTTTTTAAATTCTTCATTTTCATGTACTTTTACCTGTCCTCTGATGTCTTGTAAAGTCGTTTCATGAATACTCTCAATATATTGCAATTATAGCATCAGTAAAAATAAAAGCTGCCACAGTATCTCTTTGAGGATCCACTGCTGTTAAGCACAGTTTTGAGTTGTTCACAAATATTGTCTTAATTCAACTTGTACAAACCTTTGCTGTTTGACATACATTCTTCTGGCAGAGAAGTGAGTTCCAGATCATAAAATCTAAAGGAGTTGGTTGAATTGTCACACCTGATAAATAGATAAGTCAAGGTTTGAATCCTACTTTGGTTATAGAGACTCTTTTTTTTTTCATTCAGTTTTATGTTTTTATTATTTATAAAAAGGAAACATTGACAAAACCATAGGATAAGAGAGATACAACTCCACACAATTCCTACCACCAGAACTCCGTATCCCATCCCCTCCCCTGATAGCTTTCCTATTCTTTATCCCTCTGGGAGTATGGACCCAGGGTCATTGTGGGATGCAGAAGGTGGAAGGTCTGGCTTCTGTAATTGCTTCCCCGCTGAACATGGGTGCCCAGGTGCCCAACAACACATGAGTGGCTGAGAAAATTGCAGTATACATACACAAAGAAATACTACACAGCTATTAAGAACAATGGACCCACCCTCTCTGTGTTGGTATGCATGAGACCCCTTCTGTTTCATTTGGTTTAAATCCCCCCTGCTTAACACCATTCTATTTACATAACCACTTCATTCTATTTACATAACCGCTGTTAACAAGCACCTCCCTCCAGGGCATTGGTTCAATCCTCACTGTTTCATGTTATGTTTTTGCTCCACCCCCCCTCCTTGTCACACCCTGATCCCTTCTTTGTCATACCCTGATTTTCACCAGTCACTTTTCTCTCCACCCTCTCTATGTCACATCCTGTTTCCACCCTACTTGGGAAGTATATATAAAGACAGCATTGTGAGTTTTAGAGTACTGTACTGTACTTTGAGTTTAACTTAGCTCGTCTTAGATTGTGCTGCGTCTTGCATGAATAAAGAGATACTGCCTACAGCTCAACCATGAGTCCCTGGTCATCTGTTACCCGCCCGTGAAGCCAGCCTGGCGAAAACAACATAACCCGTCGAAAACAACATCTCTGACCCATCTTAGATGGAGCTAGAAGGAATTATGTTAAGTGAGCTAAGTCAAAAAGACAAAGATGAGTATGGGATGATCCCACTCATCAACAGAAGTTGAGAAAGAAGAGCAGAAAGGGAAACTAAAAGCAGAATTTGACTGGATTTGGAGTAGGGCACCAAAGTAAAAACCCTGGGGGTGAGGTTGAGGGTGGATGTTCGGCTTCTCAGGGTTGGAGGGTGGGTGGGAGATGGGATGAACACAGTCTTTTGGTTATAGAGACTCTTAGCTACCCAAATTCTATAATCTTTAAATTGCATAGTAAAAGCCACTTTGAGTTCTTCAAATCCACAGCCATGTTTGTATTCCTTCCATGTTAGGAGTTTTGCACAAGTGCTTTATGAATTATTTCAGATCATGGGCTTACTTTCTACTGACTGTCTAACCCTCTCTCCTATTTAATGCTAAACCTCTTTTAAATATGTAGTTTGATTCTCTTATAGAAAAAGACACTGGAAATCCTAGATGCACACAACAGAAATCTTGTTAATCAGCCTTTGCCATGAAACTATGAATCTATTGGTAAAGCAATGTCACTGCTTCTGGATTCCAGTTGGCCGGTCGTGAACGTGCAAAAGAATAATAGGAATGTAAAATGGAAACCTCCATAGGGCGCCATTTTAGAGTTCAGTGCACAATACAAGTCTGCCTCTACGAGGCAACTTGGCTGCAATATTTGAAATATATCTAGTTTCACTGCATTTTAGCAGCCCATTTACATGTTATGAACTCTGACTACATTAATTAGAGCTGCCACTTTCTATAAATAAATATAAGTAGCAAATAAAATTCCTATTCAATATTGCTTTGCACTTCTCTGGGCTTCACCTGTCAGTAAATGGGTTAGAGTCTTTGATAGTTATTTTACACTGAGCTTGGTTATAATTGGTGTGAAAGTAAGGAAATTACATCATAATTTTAGAAGCAATCGAGCTACCATATGCTTGCATTACAATATAGCTGCTGGTTGTGTTTGCAGATTACACATGCCCCAGGCATCCTTCAGAGTCATTTCAATTTATTTAGACAAACATCTACATACAATCCATCTGAATTATGTTTTAAAGGAAAAAAATTGCTTAGTCAAAAAAAACTTTTATTTATGCAACTAATAATCAGGGAAAAGCAAAGTCCTTTAAATTTTCTAAATTGCATTGTGAATAAGCAGACATAAAATACTCAGTGCAGAATTCAGTAAGACAAATCAAAGAACATCATATATGTTGTTTTCATATGTGGTCCTTTGAATCATAAGAGAAATAAATTTAAATAATTAAACCTGTTCAAAATATCAGTAGAATCTTTTTAGGAACTTTTGTCTTCACAGCACAAGAGTTTTATGTGGAAAAGGTCAAACTGAGTGTGGTGACTCAAATAAAATTAAAATAAGTAAAATTCAGTGTTCTTTCATACATTGAACAAGATATTTTTCTTTTCTTTCTTTCTTTTTTTCATTTGCCTCCAGGGTTATTACTGGGGCTTGGTGCCTGCACTATGTATTACCTGTCCCTGTGGCCATTGTTGTTGGATAGGACAGAGAGAAACAGAGAGAAGAGGGGAAGACAGAAGAGGAGGAGAGAAAGACAGACACCTGCAGACCTGCTTCTCCAGCTGTGAAGTGACTCCCCTGCAGGGGGGTTGGGGATCCAGGGGCTTGAACCTGGGATCCTTGCACTGGTCTCTGTTCTTCATGACATATGTGCTTAACCTGCTGTGCTACCATCCTACCCCCGGAAGACAGACTTTTTAATTGGGACAAATATCTTACTCTTACTTTGAAATTTCATTAATACTTATGAAAATGATGAAGTCAGAGGTGTGAGGAGCCAAGATGGTGGCAAGAAGTCAAGCCTAGGGACCTTGTCAGGAAATTTCTTCAGATCTATATGTCTAGCAAAGAAATCACAGAAAACATGTGGAGCTTCAGAGAATGGGATGCAAAAAATTCACAAAAGAAACCTGTCACCTCTGTGAACAACAGAAATAAGAACATTGTTTCCACTCCCAAGTCTCAAAGAAGGGATTCAAATCTCTGGAGGTTATATTCTGGAGCTTACCTGCATCTAGCCCCCAACTGAAAAAGAAACTACAAGGCCACATTCTGGAAGTAAACCTGACCAGGTTCCACCAGAAAAAAAAAAAAAAAAAATACTGTGAAATAAGTTAGACTGGTAGAGTCAGAAAAACACTAAATTACAGCAGTACAGAGCCAGCAACTCCCCAGAACACAGGCATGAGGGTACCGAACTTCCCCTGTGAGAACTTGTTTAAGCTGGCTGCCTAGAGAGTGAGGCCAGGCTACCCGGCACAACGATTTGTTTGGCTTTGTATGTTAACTCTATTTTCAGCCACCAGATTCCAGATGCTACCATGATGCCAACCAGAAGTCCCTGGACAGACAACCCCACCAATGTGTCCTGGAGCTCCGCTTCCCCAGATCCCCACCCCACTAGGGAAAGAGAGAGAGACAGACTGGGAGTATGGATCAACCAACCAATGCCATGTTTAGCAGGGAATCAATTACAGAAGCCAGACCTTCCACCTTCTGCTCCCCATAATGACCCTGGGTCCATACTCCCAAAGGGATAAAGAATAGGAAAGCTCTCAGGGGAGGGGAAGTGATGTGGAGATCTGGTGGTAGGAACTGTGTGGAGCTGTACCCCCCTTATCCTACAGTTTTGTTAATGTCTCCTTTTTAAAATAAAATTTAAAAACATTTTTTTAAAAAGAAAATATTTGGATATTATGGATGTGGCTGAGGAGTGAATAGCTTGTGACAACTGGAAGCCAAGACATTAAACCTCTCAGAGAGCTCAATCTCTGCCCAGACTCCCCTAGTTCCAGCATTGCTCCTAGCCTGAGTCTTCAGAGGAAAGGAGACTGAGCAGGCCTGCTGATGACATAGAAGGGCTCCAGTGGCAGGGCAGAGGAGTGGCCTACAGCCTGAACAGAAACACTCCAGAGGGGCGCTTGTCTTCAGACCATCTTAGTCTTACTGTTGAATATGAACACAATGCAGCAGTGGATGGTCTCTTTCTGACTGGTTCTGGACTGTGGATCGACAACAGGCAACCAGACAGGTTGTTAATCTGACTCTTGAGGCAACCAGGAAGCCACACCTGAAACCCAGGTCTGTAGCTCCACCCATCCGCACCACCGAAGCAGAGACTTGCAAAGAAAGGGACTTTGGGAACCTGGATAACCTTCATCTAACCAACCACGTCCGCCAAAGGCTGTGAGTGGTGGACGTTTGTTTGTTTTTGTACTTGTGCAGTTTGCCTGTGTCTCTCCACAGTTTGAATACAGGGGTGTCACTGGCCTTTGTAGCAGCTACCCTACCATACTTTTCTTTTCTTTTTTTTTTTTTTCTTTTATCTCCAGATCCTGGATGCTATTTTTTTCACTCAGTTGCTCTTGTTGTTTATCTTTGTTATTATTATTGTTGTCATTGCTGTTGTTTTTGGATGGGATAGGACAGAGAGAGATCAAGAGAGGAGGGGAAGACAGAGAGGGGGAGAGAAAGACAGACACCTGTAGACCTTCCCAGCTTGTGAGGCAACTCCCCTGCAGGTGGGGGTCCTGGGGCTCAAACTGAGATCATTAAGTTGGTCCTTGCAGCTTCCTGACATGTGTGCTTAACCTGCTTTGTAATACAAGTGTATCACTGTCCCTACTCAATGACTGAATAAAATTGTCTGCAAAGGATGTTAACAGAGGACTATGTTAAAGATGAACTGTTATTATTTTTAAAGGTCATTTGATGTATATCATTAGACTTTTCCATTTATTTCCAGGGGAAATGATCTCACGCTGAATTCTGAACTAGAAAATCTCTAGGGCAGTTTGGTTAAAATAAACATCTGTCTTAGAGAGGAGCAGATCTATGCATATAGATGTGGGATTACTGTCTTGGTGCTTAGACTGATCTCTCCCCAGTGCTACTTGTTAGGCAGAAACTCTAATAACTGGATTTTAGGCTGCAGATGAAGCTGATTTTGACTGATATGTTGATGAATGTAATCACATAACCAAAGAGGCTATCAGTGGAGAAGATCATATTGTACAAGATCATCTGTAGGAAGAAATGACACAACAAGCTGCCAAACTCTTTAGTAGTCCCACTTAAACCATTTAAAATGTTTAATAAAAATAGGAAATACCTCCTTCTATCTAGTGCCCTCTCTCTCTCTCTCTCTCTCTCTCTGTCTCTCTCTCACCTGTTCCTTTAAGGTTATACATCTCCTTTGGCTAAATAATACAGAAATGCAGAATACCCAGTAATTTTTATTCTACCTTACTGAAGGAATTGCAGGAAGAGAGAGTGGCATCTCAGTGGAAGGTAAAGTATCACCTTCTCCAGGTAGATTCAAGCTGACTTAAAGTCTTTTTTTAATTAATTCGTTTATTAAAAATGAAATTTTATCTGTATTAAATTCTAAGCTATACATTTATTCATGAATAGCAGATGTGAGAAGATGATTTTTTAAAATTTTTTTATTATCTTTATTTATTGTATAGAGATATCCAGAAATCAAGAGGTGACAGAGATCTAGAGAGACAGAGACTCACCTGCAAAGCTCACAAAGCTTTCCCCCTGCAGGGGACCGGAGGCTTGAACCTGGGTCCTTGCACACTGTAATATTTGCGCTCAACCAGGTGTGCCACCAACTGGCCCTAAGAAGATGTTTTTTATCTGGAAGGGCAGGGGCTTCACAATTTGAGTACTTACTAGTTACAATACACAAGGGTAAGGGTCGGGAAATTGTGAGGATGTGGTTGAGCTTGGCAGGGCTTTAACCTGAGGAGGGTGTCTATCCTGTTAGTCTCTCTCTCTCTGCCGAGAGGTTGAGCAAGGAGGGACAGTAGAACCCCAAAGGTATGCCTCGTCCTATCAGACTCCCTGCCTCACAAAGAACCCCACATTCCTGATACTATGGCCATTAGATAAAAAGAAAGGGGGAGATGTCGGGTGTTGGGTAGTTGCCATCTCCCCCTGGCTTCTGCTTAACCATATGCCTATATAGGGATTTTACTGATCCAAAGCTTTGGTCTATTTACATAAATCACTTTTACATAAAGCACTCCAGGGCATTGGTGGTTCTATGATAGGATTCTCTCCTGCTCCACCCCCTCCTTGTCACACACTGATCCCTTCTTTGTCACACTCTGATTTTCACCAGTCACTTTTCTCTCCACCCTCTCTATATCACATCCTGTTTCCACCCTACTTGGAGAGTATAAAAACAGCTGCTCTTCTGATTAAAGACACTTGGAAATTGCTTTCCGGCTCCGAGAGTTCCAGAGTGTATCTCCTGCGGAAGTTGGTGCAGCACGAGTTCCTGATCCCTCTCCCACACAGCAGCCTAGATCAGCTCCAGTTGAGTTCTCTCCAACCCAGAGAGCACTAGCTCGGGAAGAAGTACCCTCAGGCTATCCCGGCAGTCGGGCATTATGACAGTTTCCCTGCATTGCTTGATGCTTTGGCCTATTTACACAATCATTGTTTTGCCTGAAAGATCCCCACCCATGCCTGCAGGGTACATAAATCCCGCCAGCCTTTCACCTTCCCAGCATGCCTTTTGCCTCTCTCCACCCACTTTCCTAGCCATTTCCGTTTCCTACTTGCCACTTCCGGTATTTATCCCATAAAACCCACTTCTGTTCCTGGTTTCACTCTTTTCTCTTCTGTGACCTGGAGAAGGGCTGGTGTGCATAGTGAGAGGTGACCATTTTGCTAGCTCCACGTGGCTTAAACCCGCTATACTCACACCCAACTCTGGGGCTCCTGCATGAATAAAGAATTGTATTACCAGGCCGCCACGAGTTCCTCGTCTCTCTCTCTCTGGCAAAGCTAGCCCGGCAGGTAAGTATTTAACAGACACTATCTAGTACGCAGTATCATTTTGTTATGGATCTAGAAGAAAAATGTAAGAGACAGAGAGTTTCACCAGCTACTGCAGTGCTGCACAGCTCCTGAACGACAAAGTTCAAGCCTGTCTTACACTGTAGTTTGGTAAACCAGTGCCGTCACCTTGCTGCTATAATTGCTATGAATAAACCACAAACTCTTAGTCACACAGTCTAGTAAGCTTTGTGTGATTACTATATTGCAAATAATCAGATATTAAGGGAAATTGAAAATGATCATAGTCTCTGATTTAGCGTAATGTTTCAATAATGGTCAGTCTTAATATTAAACATTTACTAATATTATTTAAGAAGTGACTTACAGCTATAACAGGATGAGGTAGACCTAAGAAATAAAATATGATTTGATTTGTGTCCTTTTCACCTTTTCATAGTCATTAACAACACTAATACTTCCTGAAGGACATGCATAAGTATATACAAATACACATATTTAAGTATATATATGCTCATTTATATACATATATTATTTTTATTTTTTGAATTGTTATTAAGGATTTAATAATGATTAACAATATTGTTAGATAACAGGGATACAATTCCATATGTATCCCACCAGCAGAGTTCCCTATCCCCTCCCCTCCATTGGAAGCTTCCCTATTCTTTATCCCTCCAGGAGCATGGACCAAAGATCTTTATGTGGTGCAGAAGGTGGAAGGTCTGGCTTACATAATTGATACTCCACTGGACATGGGCATTGAGAGGTGGAATCCTTATCCTGAGCCTGTTTCTTTCTTTCCCTAGTGGGGCAGGGCTCTGGAGAGATGATGTTCCAGGACACCTTGTGAGGTCACCTGCCCAGGGAAGTTAGGTTGGCATTATGGTAGCATCTGGCACTTGGTGGCTGTGGCTTGGAGAGTTTTTGAAGAGATCCTGGTTGGACTTCAGGTGATGTTCATTACTCTTTCTAGGTGATCTGAGAAAGCAAAACACAGCTGTGGCTACTCCATAGCCAAGCCTCTGGCAGTGCCAGAGCAGACTCACATATATATTCTCATATATTTAAGCTAATAACTAGAATTACCTATTGGGTTGTCAGTAAAGCTATGACATGTTTTTTTTAAATAAATTTCTATACAAAAATACGATGACTTTTCTGACAGCCCAACTTATTTTTAACTATTGATCACTGAAAAACTGCATATTAGAAAGAAGTAACTTATGTTATCTTTGATGATGATGATGACTGATGATTTCATAGAGCCCTGCTCAGCTCTGACTTGTGTGGTGAAGGAACTAAACCTGGAACTTTGGAGCCTCTGATGTGAAAGTATTTTTATGTATAGGAAACTATTTCTCCAGTCTTGTCCTGTCTTTAAACTGCTAAAATAAGAAGTTAAATATCCCTTCTTCTACTAAATATTACAGCTGTAAACTCATACATGAACCTTATCCATTGGTTTGGCAAAATATGTAGCTCATCTGGCTATTTAAGAACACACTTAAATAAGATCAATGATTTATTTCCTCCCATATAAAGCTAGCCCAATGAATAAAAAAATTCAGAAGTATTCTTTAGTAAGTGTGCTAGACTTTAATGTCCTTGTCTCTGTTCATAGAAAATAAGCTTTTATAACTATAGCTCAGAAACAATAGAAACAAAATTTATACAAATGTTTATTGCAAATTCTCCTGTTTTCAGTCCTACTTATCTCTAAACTTACTAAGCATTCAAGATACATAAAGCTTGGGGAGACTTTCAGAAATGTTTTTTCTCACCAGTTTCTTATACAAAGCTGGAAACTGAAGTTGACGTTGGGAGGTTGATCTCTCCTACACAGGAAACAGTGTGATTCCTTTTACACCCCTGCCAGAAGCAATTATGGTTGTGTTTAATTCCCAAATATACGGTTCCCTGAACTCTTATTCACAGTCTCAGAGGAGAAAAAATAATGAGCTCTGTGTCAAAATACAGTATCTAGCTTTTTAAAATTATTTTTAAGACATTACTTTTTTCAAAGCTGTTTTAGAATCACAACAAAATTGAGGGAAAGATGGAGGTTCTCCATGTGAATCCTATCTAACATGTCCTTAGCTTCTGCCACTGTCAATGATTCCCAAGAAACTGTACACACATTCCAATCATCCCAGTCATGATACGCACTAAGGTTCCTGCTCGGTGTGTATATATATATATATCATGATTTGCAAGAACTGTATGCTGGCATGCATTCCTTATCAGATTTTTAATGAGCCAGGGTCTTTCACATACATGAGATCACCACTGCTAGGCCACGCTTTCATTCCTATGGAGAGACAGAGAACACAGAAAGACAGACAGCAGAGGTTATCACAGAGTGAGAGACAGAGAGCAGAGATATCACAGAGTGAAAGCTGACTCTGGCACTGTGGCACTGTCCTGTGGTGCCAGGACTCAAAGACAGGCCACAAGCAGGGCAAAAGAGGTGCCCTGTGCCAGTGGGCTTTTGTTCTTGGCCCCCAACTGTATTACATGAAATGTTTTTATTGACTAAACTCTTTAATTCATTCCTTTCCTTACCCTTTACCAGTTCAGAAAGCCACACATTTTTCTACTGCACTCCTGTTTTGACTTTTCTAGAATATCCTATAATTGGAATTTTACGATATCTATTTTTCTTTTTCAAATCAACTTCTTTCACTAACATTTCAAGTTACCTTCATGGCCTGGGGAGACAGTGTAATGGCTTGAGTTCACAGATTCTATCCCCAGCACCATAAAAAGCCAGCGCTAACCAGCGCTTCATCTATTTCATTAAAGTAATCAAAATATAGAGGAGCCCTGTAGTGGGGAAGGGTGGTGATGGCATACCTGATCGAGTACCTGGGTTCAAGGCCTCAGTCCCCACCTGCAGGGGGAAAGCTTCACAAGTGGTTAATCAGGGCTGCAGGTGTCTCTCTGTCTCTTTCCCTCGGTCTCCCCCTACTCTCCCAATTTCTCTCTGTCTCTATCCAAAAAAATAAAGATAATAAAAATAAATAAGTATTTAAAATATTACATAAACTATTTATTTAAAATCCCCTTCATATCTCTTTCATGGATTCACAGTATCACCATTTTCAGTGCTGAGTATTATTCCATAGTTTGAATATACCAGATAGTGTATTTATTCACCTACTGAAAGGCATCATGTTTACTTCCAAGATCAGAAAATTATGAACACAATTTATATAGGCACCTATGAACATATTTTAGTTATGTTTTAACTCTTTTTGGTAAATACCAGGGAGTGTGACTGACATATCATATGTTGACAGTATTTTTTTTTTGTATGTATTTCTTTCCTTTTGTCACCCTTGTTTTATTGTTGTAGTTATTGTTGATGTCGCCGTTGCTGGATAAGACAGAGAGAAATGGAGAGAGGAGGGGAAGACAGAGAGGGGGAGAGAAAGACAGACACCTGCAGACCTGCTTCACCGCCTGTGAAGCGACTCCCCTGCAGGTGGGGAGCCAGGTGCTCAAACTGAGATCCTTATGCCAGTACTTGCGCTTTGTACCACGTGCGCTTAACCCGCTGTGCTACTGCCCAACTCTCAACAAAATATTTTTTTTAATAAGGAGTTAATAACCTATGTTCTAACCTGGTTGAAGCACTTTGTATTCAGTCAGTGGTGAGCAAGAGTTCCTGTTATTCATCTGTTTTTCTGTGTTGTGCTCTCCTGATTTTTATAGCCTTCTAGGAAGCTTTCCAAGAGCCTAGCATTATCCTTACAACATGGCTCCTTTCCTTGAATATTTCATTGGATTTTGTGGACTTTATTAATAGTTATCAATTTTTATTTTTTTATTTATAAGATGGAAATATGAACAGGATTACAGGGTAAGAGGGGTACATTTCCACACAATGCCTAGCCCCAGAGTTCCATATCCCATCCCCTCCCCTGAGAGCTTTCCTATTCTTTATCTCTCTGGGAGTATGGACCCAGGGTCATTGTGGGTTGCAGAAGGTGGAAGGTCTGGATTCTCTAATTGCTTCCCCGCTGAACGTGGGCATTCACAGATCAATCCATACTCCCACCCTCTCTCTTTCCCTAGTGGTGCAGGGATCTGGGAAGGTGGTTCTCCAAGACATGGTGGGATCCTCTGCCTAAGGAAGTCAGGTTGGCATCATGGTAGCATCTGGAAACTGGTGGCTGAAAAAGAGTGAAGATATAAAGCAGAACAAACTGTTGACTAATCATGAACCTAAATGCAAGAATATTGCAGATGAAAATTTGAGGTCTCCAATTTTGGAAACAGCTAGTAGGTCTGTTTTAGGTATATTCCAGAGGGCCCAGAACTTTATAAGTTTTTGCCTTCCTCTGGCATCTAATATGCAGGTGGACCAAGGTTATTGTCTGGGGAGATGGTGTCGTAGTTGGAAAAAGGGCTAGCAAGCTGGATCTGGGAAGAGAGTAGCTCCCAAATATGGGGAAAGTATATAAATATTGTTAATTGTAAACCCCACCAGTTTAATCTGGGACCTATATCCAGCACAAGAACCTATGTAACTTCTGCATCCCTATAAGTCTGAGATCACATTTTGTGGTCAAGGCCAGAAACACTCCAGGCTGCACTAATTTCAGGACTCATCTTCCTCTCATAGTAATTAGGGTATGTTGTCCAATCTCGCTTCAGATAATGGAACATTCCTTATCCCTGCAGGTGGGGACTGAGGCCTTGAACCCAGGTACTCGATCAGGTATGCCATCACCACCCTTCCCCACTACAGGGCTCCTCTTATCATATTGATCCACGTTGAGGGCAAGGTCCTATGGGGGCCCACAAAGGGGTACATTGTGTTGTCTTGATGGAGATGACCAGTGACTGTGGAGAGAGGGATTTATTAGAGGTCTGGGTCCATCATGTCTGTGTGGGAATCTCAGGACTCCCCAACTAGGGCTCCAGCTGATGGGGTGGCCTGATAGTGACTAAAGAGTCGTCATTAAAGTCTTCCAGTCTCTAGCCCTTATTTAGCTTTTGTAGTTCCTTACTTTGACAAGGTTAGCATTGGAGTGATTAGGGGACCTGTATTAGGAGGTAAGTAAGGAGGGTTATCCAATGAAATACGTGTTGTTTTATATCACATTTAGAACCACTGTGCTGATAACCTCAAAATAACTTGCTGGAGATTTTGATCTCTCTATGTATCAACTCAAACAGAAGTGATATCTTAACAA
Source organism: Erinaceus europaeus (assembly GCF_950295315.1). Classification (NCBI taxonomy): domain Eukaryota; kingdom Metazoa; phylum Chordata; class Mammalia; order Eulipotyphla; family Erinaceidae; genus Erinaceus; species Erinaceus europaeus. Next base: position 2,808,029 of record NC_080165.1, read on the forward strand.
TATGAAGTCTTCTTATACATGAGTATAGGCAATCTAAATTATGTATAATTTACTTATTAGTTTATTTATTTTTGACTAATGCACTGATCAGTTCTGGTTATTAATGGTGATAAAGATAAATTCTGAGACTTCTTGCATGAAAATCCTTTGTACTAGCACTAGGGTATCTCTACTCTGCACTCCCAATCCCACTCTACCTACACAGATATATACATATATATATGGATTATATCTCCATTTTTATATTCAAATAAATTTCAGATATTTAGTGTTAAGAAAGATTTTATTTTTATTTTTATTCTCACTAGGGTTTTACTGCTCTGAGTCAACTTTTTGAGTTGGAAAGAGAGCAGAAAATATTGAGTAGAAAGATAGACAGACATAGGAAGACATAAGGAGAGTGTGAAAGACACCAGAGCCCAGAAGCATCACCCAGCTTGGCAGGTGGTAGGAGTTGAACCTGCACTGTATGATTGAATAAGCATGGGCTCTACCCACCTGACAAGTCATTCTACAAATTTCACAAATAATAGAAATCTATAGCAGTGTACACTTTTACCTGCTTTCCTTGTATAATTTTCCCAACCCTAGTGTTTTAGTCTCCCAATATCTTGACTAAACTCTGACTTATTAACGTCAGAGTTAATGTAGAACCTTAATGGTAACTGTGGCATTTTGTTTGATACACAAGGGAACTGCAAAATAAGTCTTTGGTTAACGAGTCTATGAGATATAGATACATGTGTTATATATATATGTATATATATATATTTGTGTGCAATCAGATAAAATTTCCTAAAAAGTTTATAGCCAAGGCACATTGCTTTGATGTAGAAAACTAAACATTAAATTCATGACTAAGAAATAGTTAATATTTTCAGAAGCATGGCTAGGAAGTAGGAGCCATTTTATATTGTTCTCCTGACAAACTAGAAAAAAATCACATGAAAAATCAAGAAAATACAACCAGGATTTTATCACAAACTCACTAAGCCACCGGTGGGTACAGACATACACGCGCAATTGGTAGAAAAAGAGTGAGAAAGAAATTCTCGTAACTCAAGAGTCCATACTTGGTGAGTTTGGTGGACTAAGCCTAGAGTTAGATAGACTAGACCTACCTGATATTTTGATAGTCCTTCACCAGAAGAAACTAGAATACACATTATTTTCTAGTCCACATGGGATAATCTCATGGATAGGTAATAATATAGGCCACAGAGACAGTGTCAACAAATACAAGAACATTGAAATCATCCCATGCATCTTTTTTGACCACAGTGGAATGAAACTAACACTTAACAACAAATAAAAAATAAGTAAATAAAAGTCCTAAAATACAGAAACCCAACAGTGCTGGGGCTCACATGAGGTGGCTCCAGCCAGGAGGTAAGCCAACAATTTTCCCTCACCAGCTCTAAGGCTCAGTGATTCAGAAGGGAAGACTCGGGGAGCAATTTGGTACAAACACTCGTTTTATTTGGGTTTATATAGAGATTTAAACAAATAACATTTTTCAAATACATCAGAAATTACAGGTTTCTTAAAGGTCAGCTTGCCCCTATGGTAGAGGGCTGGTATAACAAAAATTGATGTGATACATAAAGGTTAAGACAATTAGTTTCCATAATTCAGGCAAGTTAATTAACCAGAGGCATTTGATAAAGGCATAGGGATTAAACCAGTAAGGTGAGGTAGAGAAAAGAAAAACAAGTCTTGATGTAAATCATAGATATCAAGGGTCATAAGGAAATAATATTTTGGGAGTTTCTCTGGTGTTGGGGAGGTGTATGATAGAGTATGTTCTCCTTTGTGATCAAAAGGTGAAGTGAATGTGTGAACTTTGAGTGACTTTCATGAACTTTGAGTGAACCTTAAAGCAGGCAGCCATTTGGCCTGTCAGCAGGGAGAAACTAAGTATGAGAGTCCTGTAGGCTTTCTGTGAGCTTGAGAGACTAACAAGGAGAAACTGAGTCTTGGAGACTTTTCCCTGTTGGCTCACCTCTATGAGGAGAGAGACTAACAAGTGGGGTGTCTTTCTAGACCTCCATCTGAGAATAGGAGAGCTTCCCTAAGCTGTACCAAGCTTTCACATAGTCCCACACAACAGTGCACTACTTAACAACTACTGGGTCAAAGAGGAGATGAAGGAATGAATTAAAATGTTTCTTTGTATTAGGGCACCAAAGTAGAGATCTCTGGGTTGAGGATGAGGGCAGAAGTTCGGCTTCACTGGGCGGGGGGGTGATTGGACACAGTCTTTTGGTGGTGGGAATGGTGTTTATGTACACTCCTATTAACTTGTAGTCATATAAATCTCTATTTTATTATGAAAGGGGAAAATTGAATGTCTCAAACTTTTTTTTATTCTTTTTATTTATAAATAGGAAACATTGACAAAACCATAGGATAAGAGGGTTACAACTCCACACAATTCCCACCACCAGACCTCCATATCCAATCCCTTCCCCTGGTAACTTTCTTATTCTTTAATCCTCTGGGAGTATGGACCCAAGGTCATTGTGGGATGCAGAATGTGGAAGGTCTGGCTTCTGTAATTGCTTCCCTGATGAACATGGGGATTGACAGGTGGATCCATACTCCCAGCCTGAATCTCTCTTTCCCTAGTAGGGAAGGGCTCTGGGGAAGAGGAGCTCCAAGGCACATTGGTGAGGTTGTCTGGGGAAGTTTGGTGTCTCAAACTTTTTAATGCATAGACCATAGGGTGAGTCTTTGATATGTTGACTCCCTTAAAAACTTAGACCAGGGCAAACAGAAGGAACAGCCACATACAAATAATATCAAAGGACATAAATTATGGTGGTATTGTGTATGATACAGCAAATACTAACAAAGGGATTTTCAAAGTTAACCCAATTGCCAAATAATTTGATTACAGCAATAACTATCTAGTGCCTTCCTAAACCCTAAGACAGCAACCTCCACCTTCCTCTATAAGCCTATATTTCCCCCAGTCCTGGAACCTCTAGGGTGGGGCTCACTTTCCTGCATGCTTCTCTCAGTTCATAAAACTGATATGGTATCTGCTGATCTCAATCTAATCAAGGCAAGGAGTACCACCTCAGCATGCTTCACTTCAGACTGTGTCCAGAAATGTCATGCTTCGAATATCAACCCTTCGGCCTCATTACTTGGATGAGACTTTTCCTTTCATAGGATTCTTTAATTCCATTTCAGGTGGTTCACTTCCTAACAATGTGCCAAAACCTAGATAAAGACCAGGTCCCATGAGATAGAGCATATGTTCTGATGTATCCATAAATTAGGGCAAAATATATACCTGAAATCAAAAGTGCACAATAGTCTGCAGTGAGTCAGTATATGCAGCAAACAAGTAGAAAGACCTAAAAATACATCATAAAGTTCCCAATGAAATAGTTTCTACTTAGACCTAGATACCCTCCTTACCAACTTCCTATTATACTTCCTTCATTCATTCCAAAACTAACCTTATCAAAGTAGGGACTATAAAAGCTGATTAAAGTCAAGAGACTAGCCTACTTTAATGATGACTCTTTAGTCACTATCAGACCACCCCATCAGCTAGGGCCCTAGTCAGGGAGTCCTGAGATTCCTAGACATGATGGGCATAGATCTCAAATAAATCCCTCTCTCCATTGTTACAGGTCACGGCTATCAGGAACAAGAAAAAAACAGACCCCTTTGTGGACCCCCATAGGACCTTGCCCTCAATGTGGATCAAAAATGGTAGAGAATGTTCCATCCTCCAAAGAGAGGATGAACAACATATGTTGTATGCTTTCCATTGGTTTGGTCTAGCTCTCCCCCTGCCAGGAAAATTGGTTTAGTCCTGCTAGTTTTGCAGGCCCACTTGTCCCCACCCCAAAAGAACCCGGACAGAGTTCGAGACTTCTTGGCACCGCCATGTGAGAAGGAGGCAGGAGAGTTCTGTTTGGTGATTAGTTTGGGTTAGTTTATGAATCGTTGTTCGTGAATAAAGAAATACAGCTTCTCGGCCCAGCCGCGTGTCTCTGGTTGTCTCTGTTACCCGCCCATGAAGCCAGCTCGGCTAAAACAACAAACATACTCTATGCTACACCTGAGGAAGATGTGTCCTGGAATTTGGGCAGTTTGGAACACTATTACTCATGAATATAGAATGTGAGCTCAGATCTACAGGGATGCAGAGGCTCCTAAACTAAATATGGGCCCCAGATCAGATCATATCTATGGGGTTTAGAGTCAACAATATTTATACAACTTTCCCATATTTGGGAGCTACTCTTTTCTCTGATCCAGCTTTCTGGGCCTTTATCCAGCCATGAAATCATCTCCCCAGACATTAACTTGGATCCACCTGCATATCAGATTTCAGGCTCAGGGGGAAAAAAAGAAAACTAGTATAGTCATGGGCCCTTTGGAATATAACTAAAACAGACCTACTAGATTTTTCCAAAATGGAGACCCCCCCCAACTCTTCACCTGCACTATTCCAGCCTTTAGGTTCATGATCAGTCAACAATTTGTTTGGCTTTGTATGTTAACTCTCTTTTCAGCCACCAGGTTCCATATGCTAGCATGATGTCTACCAGACTTCCCTGGACAGACAACCCCACCAATGTGTCCTGGAGCCCCACTTACCCAGACTGCCACCCCCACTAGGGAAAGAGAGAGACAGGCTGGGAGTATGGATCCACCTGTCAGTGTCCATGTTTAGTGGGGAAGCAATTACAGAAGCCAGACCTTCCACCTTCTGTATCCCACAATGACCCTGGGTCCATACTCCCAGAGGGATAAATAATACAAAAGCTGTCAGGGGATGGGATGGGATATGGAGATCTGGTGGTGGGAATTGTGTGGAGTTGTATTCCTCTTATCCTATGGTTTTGTCGATGTTTCCTTTTTATAAATTAAATAAATAAATAAAAATAAAATGTTCCTATGTCCAAAGAAAATGAAGATATGAACTTTCAAAATATACGGGACACAGATAAGACAGTACTGGTAAGGAAACTCATAGCCATGCAGACACATTAGGAAACAAAAAATACCTTGACTGAATACAGCAGTATATTTAAAAGATTTTTCATCACGACCATGTGGGATTTATCCCAGAAATACAAAGCAGGTTCAATATATGCAAATCAATCTATGTGATTCACCATATCATAAAAGAAAGAAACAAAAACCACATAGTTATTTCAATAGGTGCTGAGAAAGCCTTTGACAAAATCTAACATCTTTTTGTGATCAAGCCACTACAAAGACTGTGAATAGATGGAAAATTCCTTAACCTATTGGAGTCCATATACAACAAACCTACAGCCAACATCACACTCAGTGTTGAGGAACTGGAGGCACTCCCCCTCAGATCAGGTACCAGGTAGGGCTGCCCACTGTCACCTCTACTATTCAACATAGTGTTGGAAGTTCTCACCATAGCAATCAGGCATGAACTAGGGATCAAGGAAATACATAACAGGAAAGAGGAGGTCAAACTGCCACAATTTGCGGATGATATAAAAGTAGACATAGAAAAACCTAAAGAATCCAGCAGGAAGCTCCTGAAACTATCAGGAAAAATATTAAGATGCCAGGCTACAAAACTAAAATATGAAAGTTGGTGGCATTCCTTTATGTATGTATGCACAAGCACAACAAATTCAGAAATAATCACATTCAGTTTAGTGTAAAATCAATAAAATATTTAGGAATAAACCTAACAAAGGAAGTGAAAGGTGGGAGGGCTGGGTGATAGCTCAGCGGGTTAAGCGCACATGACACAAAGCACAAGGACTGGGGTAAGGATCGGTGGTTCAAGCCCCCGGCTCCCCACCTGCAGGGGAGTCACTTCACAGGTGGTGAAGCAGGTCTATCTTTCTCTCACACTCTCTATCTCCCCCTCCTCTTTCAATTTCTCCCTGGCCTATCCAACAACAACAGGAATAATAACAACAACAAAGGCAACAAAAAGTGGAGAAAAGTAGCCTCCAGGAGCAATGGATTCCTAGTTCAGGCACCAAGCCCCAGCGATAACCATGGAGGCAAAAAAAAAAAAAAAAGAATTGAAAGGCTTATATACTCAAAAATATATATCACTATTCAGGGAAATAGAAAAAGATACAAAAAAGTGGAAAATATAGGCTTTATTTGTTGTTTTTTTTAATACAAAGTTATCAACAACCTTATACTGGATAGATCAGGGTCATTTGGACCTGTCGGTATATAATATACTCTTATTAGTGGATAAGAATATCACTAAATAAAATAAGAATGGTAAAGTCAAGTACAGTATGTTACATCCCAACCATGGGATTTTCAAAAAATTATAATAAAATTATCTATTGCATTTGTAAACCCTAAGACTACAAGCAACCTTGCCCCTCTGCTTTAAAATGTGTATTCCTTGCAGTCATAGAACCTGTGAGATGTTGCTTCTATTTCTTGATGCCTCTCCTCTTGATGCCTTTCCCTGTTCTGGTGCCTCTGCTGACCTCAGCTAAGCCAGAGCAATCTGTGCCAACATGCCATGTTAAGCAGCCACAGCTTTTTTGCTTACGGTTTATCCAGAGATGCTATGCCTGAGATGTCAACCTTCCGACCCCTATAATCTGTTAAGACCTTTCCTAACGCATGGGACTACCCAGTTCTACTTCTGACGGCAGAGTCTCTAGCAAAGTTACAGACCCTAGATACAGGCTAGGGACCAGGGGCCAGGACACATGTACGCAAGTCTCCATGATCTAGGGGACTGCATACCTCAAGGTGAAAGTGCTTAATAATCCTCTGTGGTTAGATTTAGACCTAGTAAACTCAGAGATCCAGTAGAAAGACTTAAAGAAGGCACCATACATTTTCTAGTCAGATATTTATTGCTTAGGCCTACACATCTTCCTTTCCTTCACTTTCCCCCACCATTCCATCTACTCAATTAAATACTATAAAGAAAGGTTGACATCTCTTAATCTAAATCTTAACCTAATACCAGTTTGAATATAACAAATGACACTCAAGGCTACAGCATCTGGGAAAAAATCAGATGAAGAAGAGACTACAAAAAACAGAAAAGGGTAAGAGACTGGATCACTTAATGGTGGCCTTTTTGATCAGTACCAGGCTACCCTTTATCTGGGGCTCTGGGCAGGGGATCCTTGGATTCCCACATAGATATGATGGACCTAAATCTCTAACAGATCCCTCTCTCAACCACCACTGGTCATCTCCATCAAGCATGTCATTACAAGCCCTCATTATGGGCCTCTCCAGGGCCTTGCCCTCACTGTAGAGCAGCAATGGTAAGCACTTCCCCACTCTCTGAAGGGAGGCTGGTCAGCCTACTCTGTCACTTGAGGAAGACGGGCGCTGAAATGAAAGCAGCATAGATTGTTCCTAGATGTGACCAGGGACTGTGAGCTCAGACCTCCAGGGACTCAGAGGTCACACAGGCTCCTGTGCTGAATGTGAATACACATGGCCCCTGGGTCAGATGGGTGGGGTGAACAGTTAATTGCACTTATATAGTTCATTCAGGTCTGGGACCTATTCTTGGCCCTAGTCCATTTTCTAGTGCTATTCTCAACTTTGGCACTGTTTTCCCAGAAAATATATTTAGTCCACCTGCATGTTAGCTGTCAAACTCACACAGAGTTACTAAAGTCATATGTCCCTGGCAACACACATAACACACACTTCTTGTTTTCTAAGATCCCTATTCTCATCTGTTCTATTCTTACTTTTTGGTTACTATTTATTAAACATTTTGTCTTGTTTTATATCTTACTATTTTTCAGCCACCAAGTTGCAGATGCTACCATGACTCCATCCTGACTTCCCTGGACAGACACCCTCACCCATGTGTCCTGGAGCCCCACCTCCCCAGAGCCCTGCCCCACTAGGGACAGACAGACACAGGCTGGGGGTGTGGGTCCACCTGCCAACACCCATGTCCAGCATGGAACTCTCACCACTGAGTCCCAAAATGAACATTGATCCATACTCCTAGAAGGGGGGGGTGCTGTGGAAAGATGGCTAGAGGGCTCTGAACCTCAATTCCATCAGAGAAATAGAGATAAAAGAAGGGGAAAAGGAAGTAGTAAAAGATGTAGATGTGATTTAGAGAAAAAGAGATGGGAGGACTAAAGGGGGGAAAAAGTAGGCAAAACTGAATAGATGATAGATAAATAGATGATAGATATATGAGATAGATAGACAGACAGACAGACAGACAGACATAGAAATAATAGTCAAGCCATATCTTTGACTTTGGGAGAATTGCTGTAGCTTCCGATGGAAGTAATGGGGACACAGAACTCTGGTGGTAGGAAAGGTATGGAATTATACTCCTGTTACATTATAATTTTTGAATTAATATTAAATAATAAAAGAAAATAAATAGGATTATAAATATATTTATTTATGTGTGTGTGTTCTGTGTATAATGAATGCTTTGTTTTTATCAGTCATACCAAAAGTTATATATCTTCTTAATACCTATGTGTGTGACATCTAAGAGGACTTAAAGCGAATGAATTTTAAGCAAGGAAAATTCTATTTGTTATTGTAATTTTGCAAACCATGACAAATATATTTTGACAAGCATTTACATTGTTTGAGTATTGCTCCAGATGTGAATTTATTCCATAAATGTGCTTTACGGTTGTTCACTTTCTAAAACAAAATGAAACAATTGAGTAGAAGCTTATTAAGTGGTCAAACTCTCAACATACTACGAGTGTAAATACAATTGTCTAGACAGAGTATGAGTCTTTGATCCAGATCATTGGGATTCACTTCTGTTAAAAGTAAGACAATCACAGTACTTACTTCACAAGAGATGGTGAGAACTTAATAACTTCTTACTGTGGAAGTGCTCTAAACAAGTCATCGAGAATATTAGGTGCTCAGAAAGTGCCTGCCCTATTTTGGAGAGTTTGGTGTGGCCAGGTTAGGGAGACCATCAAGAATGAAATGTGGCCCTATGTTATGGTGATGGCTTGGGTTCATATCAAGTGAGGAGTGACTGGTTGCTATGACAGAAAGTGGATTCCAAGTAGAGGTCAGAACTAAAGACAGCTCCTGAAAACACACACACACACACCCTGTGTAGTCTTTATACCAGGTATGCATTAGCCATTTGTGAAGCTTATTTGTTTATTTCTTTACCACCAGGGTTGAGGCAGATGCTTGGTGCCTGCACAAATCCTCAATTTCTGGCAGCCATTTGTTTCCCTTTCTCTTTCTAATTTGGAAAGAGGATGAGAGACAGATAGCAAGACAGAGGAGAGAGACCTGCAGTACTGCTCCACTGCTCATGAAGCCACCACCCCACCCCCACAGTGATGAGGACTGAACCCAGGTCATTGTGCATGGAAATTATATTATGGTGATGTTCATCTCTACTGGATTGCTACCGCCTGTCCCGTCGAGACATATTAAAAATAATAATACACATTATGTGCCAGGGAAACCTGATCCTATGTAGCATGGCGTAGGACACACGGACATCAGTAAGGAAGAATGTGTGTAGTGGAGGAGTAACCTGTGCTTCTCCCCTCTCCTCTACACCCCCTTCTTTGTGAGCATATAGGTTTGTTTTAACACTTATTTATTTAATTTCCCTTTTGTTGCCCTTTATTTACTGTTTTTGTTATTGATATCATCCCTCTTAGAACAGAGAGGAGTGGAGAGAGGAGGGGAAGACAGATACTGGGAGAGAAAGTGTTGGGGAATAGGGCCCACTGTCCTGGGAAGTCCAGGCCAAACTTTCCCTTTAGGTCGAGACAAGGTCAGGTCCCCCTGACCTCTTCAACTATGATGATGGATGGCTTCTCTGGAAAGGGGGCTGCCTTTCTGCACATGTCTCTCCTCTCCCCTTAAAACAAAGGCCGTGAATTCCTGCACATTGTGTTCAGCCTAACTTTAGCCACATACGTTCTTGTTCAGCTGCCCCTCCTCCTCCCCCTTCCTCTGAAGTGCCTGCGATTTACCCTGAGGGGCCTGTAATTACCCCCCCTGCCCGGGGAAATATGCTTTGTGAAGCTTATGATGAAACCTTGTCTGGTAGTTCTTCATTTGTGGTCAAATAGTTTGTAGGTCAACATGCTATGCTTTGTGTTGCTCTGTGCCTGGGTTAATGATGACCTTGACCTTCTACCTGAGCAACAGGTATATGCATTTGCTTTCTCTCTCAAATAAAGGAATCGCCCTCTGAGGCTTTTCCCAGGGCTGAATGAGAGTTTGTCTCCCTGGGCACGTCACCTTCCACATCCTGAGCTGCTCCAGGAACCACGGGGTGGGGGGGCGCTTTGACCCTCTGGCGCCCAGCGCCTGATGAGGTGGGGAACCCGGAGCTAGCTGCCCCACAAGAAAGACAGCTGCAGACCTGATTCAACTACTATGAAGTGACTCCCCTGCAGGTGGGGAGCCAGGGGCTCGAACCTGAATCCTTACGCCAGTCCTTGAGCTTTACGCCACGTGCGCTTAACCAGCTGTGCTACCTCCTGACTTCCGAGCATACTTGGGGGCCACTCTCTTCCCTGATCCAACTTTCTGGCCTTTTTCCAGCCATGACATCATCACAATAATTATTTTGTGGGAAATAAGTAAGATAATGTCCTGTCTATATTCTTTGTATACAGTGTTCTAAGATCATAAATTAACATGATGAATTCCATTATTTGTATCAGCCAAATGAGCTAAGTGTTCTTACATGACTTTTCCGACCACCCTACATATGTTCTGCGTTGTCTGCGTGTCTGTATATATGTGTATGAGCTCTTTACTAGCAGGCAAATTATGTGACTTGTTTTCTTCTGCCGTTGCAAATGTTTCCTTGCTTTGTAGTCATGTCCCTCATTTATCCTCTGACTCACAAGAAGTGATAGGCCTCTGTTCATGAAGTGAGACAGAAAAACAAAACGTTCTTCCTCATCTTGCACACAATCCACAGCAAAGTAGAGATACTAGTGCTTATTAGAACTTAAATGAGATTATATCCTGCTGATAATAACGATGATGATGATAAGACCTAATCTTTTTACTCAGGTAATTTTTACTAGTGTGGGACTAGACTGTCAAAGCCGAACTGTGAATTTATAAGGAAAAAATACTATGAATTTTAGAACGAGCTAAGTGAATGCATTAATATGCAGATAACCTATATCCTAGCCTCCATTATATTCACAAGGAAGAATTCTTGAGTTATTAAAGACATATGACTGGAGTAGGGCACCAAAGTAAAAACCCTGGCCTGAGGGTGAGGGTAGATGTTCAGCTTCCAGGGCGCAGGGGTAGGGGGTGGATGGGATGGGACGCTGTCTTTTGGTGGTGGGAATGGTGTTTATGTACACTCCTATTAAATTGTCATCATATAAATCACTATTTAATTAATATGAGAGGGGAGAAATTGATTGTATATCTCAAACTTGTTAAAGCACAGACTGAGTCTTTTTAATACACAGGCAGAGTCTTTGATATGTTGACTCTCTTAAAAGCCTAGACCAGAGAGAACCGAAGCAACCAGTGGCACAGCTATGTACAAATAATGTCAAAGGATATAAACTATGATGATGCTGTGTATGATACAGCAAATCCTACCAAAGGGATTTTTCAGAGTTAACCCAATTACCAAATAATGTGATTATAGCAATAACTATCTATTGTCTTCTTCACTCTAAGACAGCAGGAACCTCCTGCATCCTCTGTAGATCCTATATTTCCCCCAGTCCTGGAACCTCTAGGGTGGGGCTCACTTTCCTGCATGCTTCTCTCAATTCATACCAAATGATATTGTATTTGCCGATCAACGCAAGGAGTACCACCTCAGCATGCTTCACTTCAGACTGTGTCTTTAGACGTCAGACTTGGAATGTCAACCCTTCAGCCTCATTACTCTGGTGAGACCTTTCCTTTCATAGTATTCTTTAATTCCATTCCAGGTGGTTCATTTTCTAACAAATTCCCCAAACCTAGATATAGACTAGGTCCCATGAGATAGAGCATATGTTCACATATATCCATAAACTAGAGCAAAATATATAAAAGCAAAAGTGCACAGTAGTCTTCAGTGAGTCAGTATAAAGTTCATAATGAAATAGTGTCTACTTAGATATCCTCCTCACCTATTTCCTATTACAGTTCTCTCACTAACTCTTAACAAAGCTAGGACTGCAAAAGCTGAATAAGGTCAAGAGACTGGCATACTATAACCATCACTATTTAGTCACTATCAGGCCATCCCATCATCAGGGGCCCAATTCGGGGAGTCCAGAGATTCCCAAACAGACATGATGGGCCTAGACCTTAAATAAATCCCTGTTTCCATTGTTACAGGTCATCTCTATCAGGAACAACAAAATAGACCCCTTTGTGGGTCCCCCATAGGTCCTTGCCCTCAACTTGGATCAACAAGGGTGGAGAATGTTCCACCCTCCGAAGGGAGGCTGGACAACATACTCTGTGCTCCACCTGAGGAAGATGGGTCCTAGAATTGAGGCAGCTTTGGAATGTCCCTACTCATGACCACAGAGTGTGAGCTCAGATCTACAGGGATGCAGAGGCCACATAGGCTCCTGAGCTGAATATGGGCCCCAAATCACATCAAATCGATGGGTTTACAGTCAACAATATTTATACACCTTTCCCATATTAGGGAGCTACTCTCTTCCCTGATTCAGCTTCCTGTTCCTTTTCGAGCCATGATATCAACTCCCCAGACAATAACTTGGATCCACCTGTATATCAGATTTCAGGCTCAGGGAAAAAAAAAGAAACCTAGTATATCCACAGGCCCTTTGGAATATATGCCTAGTACTACATGCCTATATGCCTACTACAATATGCCTAGTAGCTACCTACAAAACAGAGACCCCCCCCCCAACTCTTCATCTGCACTATTCCAGCCATGATTATGCAACAATTTGTTTGGCTTTGTATGTTAACTCTCTTTTCAGCCACCAGGTTCCAGATGCTAGCAAGATGCCAACCAGACTTCCCTGGACAGACAACCCCACCAATGTGTCCTGGAGCTCTGCTTCCATAGAACCCTTCCGCAGTAGGGAAATAGAGAGGCAGGCTGGGAGTGTGGATCCACCTGCCAACGTGAATGTTCAGCAGGGAAGCAGTTACAGAAGCCAGACCTTCCACCTTCTGCATCCCACAATGACCTTGGGTCCATACTCCCAGAGGGATAAGAAAGAAGAAAGCTGTCAGGGGAGGGGATGGGATACGGAGTTCTGGTGGTGGGAATTGTGCAAAGTTGTACCCTTTTAGCCCGTGGTTTTGTCAATGTTTCTATTTTATAAAATAATAATAATAAAGGCATTTTCTTATAAAAATTAAATAAATTGAGACACATTGTAGCATTATTTTCTAAATCTAACACTGTTAATTTTATATTATCATGAATCAGAAAAAAAAAACATACTTGTCTAATTTAAGTGGCATCATTTGCTCTAAGTAAAAACTACATTAAATCACTAAATACCCCACACCTATTGATATCTAATCTTTGATAAGGGGGCCCAAAGCATTAAATGGAAGAAGGAGGCTCTCTTCAATAAATGGTGCAGGGAAAACTGGGTTGTAACACGCAGAAGAATGAAATTGAACCACTTTATCTCACCAGAAACAAAAATCAACTCCAAATGGATCAAAGACCTGGATGTCAGACCAGAAACAATCAAATACTTAGAGGAAAACATTGGTAAAACACTATCCGAACTACATCTCAAGGACATCTTTGATGAAATAAACCCAATTGCAAGAAAGACTAAAGCAGAAACAAACCAATGGGACTACATCAAATAGAAAAGCTTCTGCACATCCAAAGAAACTATTAAACAAACAGAGAGACCCCTCACAGAATGGGAGAAGATCTTCACATGCCATACATCAGACAAGAAACTAATCACCAAAATATATAAAGAGCTCAGCAAACTTAGCAACAAAAAAGCAAATGACCCCATCCAAAAATGGGCAGAGGAAATGAACAAAACATTCACCACAGAGGAGATCCAAAAGGCTAACAAACATATGAAAAACTGCTCTAGGTCACTGATTGTCAGAGAAATGCAAATTAAGACAACACTAAGATACCACCTCACTCCTGTGAGAATGGCATACATCACAAAGGATAGCAGCAACAAATGCTGGAGAGGTTGTGGGGACAGAGGAACCCTTTTGAATTGCTGGTGGGAATGTAAATTGGTTCAGCCTCTGTGGAGAGCAGTCTGGAAAACTCTCAGAAGACTAGACATGGACCTTCCATATGATCCAGTAATTCCTCTCCTGGGATTATACCCCAAGGACTCCATAACACCCAACCAAAGAGAGGTGTGTACTCCTATGTTCATAGCAGCACAATTCATAATAGCTAAAACCTGGAAGCAACCCAGGTACCCAACAACAGATGAGTGGCTGAGAAAGCTGGGGTATATATACACAATGGAATACTATGCAGCTATCAAGAACAATGAACCCACCTTTTTTGACCCATCTTGGACATAGCTAGAAGGAATTATGTTAAGTGAGCTAAGTCAGAAAGATAAAGATGAGTATGGGATGATCCCACTCATCAACAGAAGTTGAGAAAGAAGATCTGAAAGGGAAACTAAAAGCAGGACCTGACCAAAGTAGGGCACCAAAGTAAAAGCCCTGTGGTGAGGGGTAGACATGCAGATTCCTGGTCAGGTGGGTGGGATGGGTCACAGTCTTTTGGTGGTGGGAATGGTGTTTATGTACACTCCTAATAAAATGTAGTCATATAAATCACTAGTTAATTAATATGATAGGGGGAAAATTAATTGTATGTCTCGAAGTTTTTAAAACACAGACTGAGTCTTTTTAATATATAGGCTGTGTATTTGATATGCAGACTCTCTCAAAAGCCTAGACCAAGTAGATCAGAAGCATCCAATAGCCCAGCTATATACAAGATACTGGATACTGTACAGCAAACCCTAACAAAAGGGCTTTTCAAAGTTAACCCAATTACCAAATAATGTGATGATAACATTAACTATCGACTGTCTTTTTGAACTCTAAGACAGCAGGAAGCTCACATCTCCACTATAGAGCCTCTACTTCCCCCAGTCCTGGAACCCTTGGATAGGGCTCACTTTCCCGTATGCCTCTCCCAATCCATATCAAATAATATTGCATCTGCCGATCACAACCTAACCAACACAACGATTGCCACCTCAACATGCTTCACCTCAGACTGTGTCCAGAGACTTCACGTGTGGAAAGACAACCCTTCAGCTTCATTACTCAGGTGAGACCTTTCCTTTCATAGTATTATCTAATTCCATCCCAGGTGGTTCACTTTCTAACAAAGTCCCAAAACCTAGATATACACCAGTTTCTGTGAGAGAGAGCATATGTTCACATGTATCTATAAACTACTGCAAAATATATACCTGAAAAGCAGAAGTACACTAGAGCTTGCAGTGAGTACCCCCCTAACACTTCCTCTCCACTATTCCAAGCTTTGGGTCCATGATTGCCCATTGTATGTTAACTCTCTTTTCAGCCACCAGCTGCCAGATGCCATCAGGATGCCGTCCAGGCTTCCATGGACTGAGACCCCATCAATGTGTCCTGGAGCTCAGCTTCCCCAGAGACTCACCCTACTAGAGAGGCAGACTGGGAGTATGGACTGACCAGTCAACGCCCATGTTCAGCGGGGAAGCAATTACAGAAGCCAGACCTTCCACCTTCTGCAACCCACAATTACCCTGGGTCCATGCTCCCAGAGGGATGGAGAATGGGAAAGCTGTCAGGGGAGGGGATGGGAAATGGAGATTGGGTGGTGGGAATTGTGTGGAGTTGTACCCCTCCTACCCTATGGTTTTGTTAATTTATCCTTTCTTAAATAAAAAATAAATTAAAAAATAAAATTAAAAAAAATCACTAAATAATTGTATTCCATTAAACCACACTGCTATTTCATTCAATTTAGGTGAATAAAAATCGAGGATCAGGAATTGAGGGAGAAATAGATGAACCTTTCAGACAAAACAGTCAGCTGGACCCAGATATCCTCCTTATTATTTTCGTCTCTTAGTTGCAAGACTGCGTTCTAGAGACTGCAAGATAGCAACATGTCTGGAGACCGCCTGGCCGTCTAGCTGCCCAAAGAGCTCTAACATTGCATTGGGTTCATGGGATCTGCATCCTCATCTAATTGCTAAATGCCTGATTGCATTGGATTCATGGGATCTGCACCCTCATCTAATTGCTAAATGCCTGATTGCATTGGATTCATGGGATCTGCACCCTCATCTAATTGCTAAATGCCTGATTGCATTGGATTCATGGGATCTGCACCCTCATCTAATTGCTAAATGCCTGATTGCATTGGATTCATGGGATCTGCACCCTCATCTAATTGCTAAATGCCTGATTGCATTGGATTCATGGGATCTGCACCCTCATCTAATTGCTAAATGCCTGATTGCATTGGATTCATGGGATCTGCACCCTCATCTAATTGCTAAATGCCTGATTGCATTGGATTCATGGGATCTGCACCCTCATCTAATTGCTAAATGCCTGATTGCATTGGATTCATGGGATCTGCACCCTCATCTAATTGCTAAATGCCTGATTGCATTGGATTCATGGGATCTGCACCCTCATCTAATTGCTAAATACCTGATTGCAACCTACACAATCCAGGAACCCTTGAGGTCTCCTCCTGCCTGCAGGTGAGAAGACGTCAACAGAACCCCAGCACTTTACCCACTCTCAGAACTGTCCAAACACCATCTCCTTGGCCCCAGGAAAACGCCTGCTCTGCTCTGTCTCCAGCTATAAGCAAGTGATTGATCAAACCCCGAGTAATATTTAAAAGGCGTCTCTCTATAGGCCTCTTGTCTGAAGTACAATTCCAGGTGCTCCCCTTCCTATCACTTTCCTCAGGTTACGTGCAGAGACAGTGACTGCTGGCACCAAGAAGCCAGAACAGGTGTCTGACAGGAAGCCAAGCTTTCCGCCCCTCCCCCTGCCCCTCTTTCTACCTCTTTGTCCTTCTTAAAAGCCTCCTACTTTTTTCTCTTATTCTTGTATCCAACTTGTTAAGATATTCTCTAGATGTGCTAGTCTCTTCTAGACCACAATATTGTGGAGCTAAACTTCCAATTAAAGAAAGAATTAGAACTGTTCCTGCTAGTTTTTGTTTGCAGTTAAATCAATTTTACAATAAGGTATTATCCCAAGAGCTTGAATAAAAATCTATAACCCATTTAAAAGTGTGGAGCATGGGCAGAAAGCGTGTGTTCAAAGGAACCATGTTGAAAACACAAATGAGAGAGCAAGAAGGAATAACCAAGCACAGAATGGAACGTTAGCCATTCTCCTCTGCACTGCTAAGTTTGCATACCAGTGCAGATGTGGGGGTCCGTGCCTGCACAAAGAATTCACTGCTCCTGAAGGCCGCTTTTATTTCTTTTTCTTTTCATTAAGTTTTTAATTTTTTAAAAAAGAGTATATTTATTTATCGGATAGAAGCAGCCAGAAATCAAGAGG
This sequence comes from Erinaceus europaeus, assembly GCF_950295315.1. Taxonomy (NCBI): domain Eukaryota; kingdom Metazoa; phylum Chordata; class Mammalia; order Eulipotyphla; family Erinaceidae; genus Erinaceus; species Erinaceus europaeus. Next base: position 2,825,537 of record NC_080165.1, read on the forward strand.
AATGGGGGGGATCAAGAGGGAGAGAGACAGAGAGACACCTGTAGCCATGCTTCACCACTCATGAAGCTTTCCCCCACAGGTGGTGACTGGGGGCTTGAACCCGGGTCATTACACGCCATAACAGGTGCTCTCAAGCAGATATCACCATCCAGCCCCTTAGAGTAGATCTTCAGTTCCACTATAGGTTGTGAGGGTAAGAACACTAGTTAATCAATATGAAAGGGAAAACACGTTGAATGTCTCTTAACTGTTTGATGCGTAGACCCAAGTTCTGAGTATACATTCATTTAATCTAAGCACTTAACGTTTTAAATTTATGACCTGATTGAATTTCTTTTCTTTTCTTTCTTTTTTCTTTCTTTCTTTCTTTTTTTTTTAACCAGAGCACTGGCTTATGGTGGTGCCGGGTATTGAACCTGGGACTTTGGAGCCTCAGGCATGAGAGTCTGTTTGCATAACCATTATGCTATCTACCCTCTGCCTAACCTGATTAAATTTCAACAGTGAGCTTAAAATAGTAATACATTTCTAATCATGGTATTTAAAAAATATTAAATGACATACCATCTTAGACCAGGGAGACCAGAAGTGACTGGTTGCATCACTATATAAGAAAATTATTTATAAATAGTGTTAAATGACATGAATCATGATGAGGTCTTGCATGGTGCTATAAATCCTAACCATGAAATTTTCCAAGTAAATCAAACTCCCAAGTAGCTTGGTTATAACAATAACTATCCATCGCCTTCTTAACTCTAAGACAGCAAGAGCCTCTCCATTCTCTATAAAAGCTTCACTGCTCCCAGTCCTGGAACTTCTGGGGTGGGGCTCCTTGTCCTGCATGTTTCTCCATACCAACTGACACTGCTGATCTGAGCAAATCAATGCAGCCATTACCATCTCAGCATGTTTCACTTCAGACAGTGTCCAGAGATGTCAAGCATGTGATGGAACTCTTCAGCTCCAGTACTCTGGGGAGACTTTCCCAGCTCACAGGACTCCCTAATTCCACTTCAGGTGGTGAACATCGTTTTTTTTTATAAAAAGGAAACATTGACTAAACCATAGGATAAGAGGGGTACAACTCCATACAATTCCCACCCCCAGAACTCCGTATCCCATCCCCTCCCCTGATAGCTTCCTTATTCTTTATCCCTCTGGGAGCATGGACCCAGGTCATTGTGGGATGCAGAAGGTGGAAGGTCTGGCTTCTGTCATTGCTTCCCCACTGAACATGGTTGTTGGCAGGTGGATCCACACTCCCAGCCTGTCTCTCTCTTTCCCTAGTGGGGTGGGGTTCTGAGGAAGCGGAGCTCCAGGACACATTGGTGGGGTTGTCTGTCCAGGGAACTCTGGTTGGCAACATGCTGGCATCTGGAACCTGATGGTTGAAAAGAGAGTTAACATACAAAGCCAAACAAAGTGTTGACCAATCTTGAACCTAAGGGCTGCAATAGTGCAGATGAAAAGTTGGGGAGTCCTCCATTTTGCAAATAGTTAGTAGGCATGTTTTAGTTATATTCTAAAGGACCCATGACTATACTTGTTTGTGGTTTTGTTTGTTTTTTATTTTTTGTTTTTCCTTTTCTCTCCCAGAGCCTGAAATCTGATATGCAGGTGGATCATAATTATTGTCTGGGGAGTTGATGTCATGACTGAAACAGGACCAGAAAGCTGGATCAGGGAAGAGAGTAGCTCCCCAATATGGGAAAGGGGTATAAATATTGTTGACTGTAAACCACATGGATTTGTTGTGCTCTGGGGCCCATATTCAGCCTTTGTGACCTCTGCATCCCTGTAGATCTGAGCTCACATTCTGTGGTCGTGAGTAGGAACATTCCAAGCTGCCCCAATATCAGGACCCATCTCCCTCAGGTGTAGCATAGAGCATGTTGCTCAGCCTCTCTTCAGAGGATGGAATATTCTCTACCTTTGTTGATCCAAGTTGAGGGCAAGGTCCCATGGGGGGCCACAAAGGGGTCTGTTTTGTTGTTCCTGATAGAGATGACTGGTAACAATGGAGAGAGGGATTTATTCGAGGTCTAGGCCCATCATGTCCTTTTGGGAATCTCAGGACTCCCCTACTAGGGCCCCAGCTGATGGGATGGCCTGATAGTGACTAAAGAGTCATTGTTAAAGTATGCCAGTCTCTTGCCCTTATTCAGCTTCCGCAGTCCTTGCTTTGATAAGGATAACTTTGGAGTGAGTGAGAGAACTGTAATGGGAGATAGTTGAGAAGGGTATCTAAGTCTAAGTAGACATTATTTCATTATGAACTTTATACTGACTCACTGCAGACTAGTGTGTACTTTTGCTTTCAGGAGTATATTTTGCTCTACTATATATATATCTTAACAAAGCCCCTGAGCCTAGATATAGATCTGGACTCATGAGATAGCACACATGCACTTGGATCCATAAGTGAGAGGAACATATAGACCTTAAAGTAAAAGCAGTTTGTGGTGACTCAGTAAGTACATCAAGGAAGTAGAAAGACCTAAAAAAAAAAGACACCACAAAGAACTTAATCAAATATTTTCTACTTAGACCTAGATACCCTCCTCACTTACTTCCTATTTGACTTCCCTCAGTCTCTCCAAGGCTAACCTTGTCAGACAAAGTAAGAACGACAAAAACTGGAAAAAGGCAAGAGACTAGCATACTTTAATGATGGTTCTTTTGGTTACTAACAGGCCACCCCATCACCTAGTCAGGGAGTCCTAAAATGATGGGTGTAGACCTCTAACAGATCCCTCTATCCACCATCACCTGTCATCTCCATCAGGAATAACATAATGGACACCTACCTCTGTGGGCCTCCAGGACCTTGGCCTCAATGTGGATCAATAGTGGTAGAAATTGCCCCACTCTCTGAAGGGAGGCTAGGTTACCATACTCTGCCACCTGAGAAAGACAGGTCCTGAATGAGGGCAGCCTAGAATGTTCCCAGCTGTGACCATGAACTCTGAGCCCAGACCTACAGGGATGCAGAGGTTACACAGGCTCATGTGCTGAATATGAGTCTGAGATCAAATCAATGGGATTTACAGTTAGCAGAATTCATATAATTTCCCCATAATAGGGAGCTACTGTCTGCCTTGATCCAGATTTCTAGTCCTACTCTCAACTCTGACACCATCTCTCCAGAAAACACCTTTATCTCATCTGCATGTTATTTGTAGGGCTAAGGTAAAAATTAGTAAAATCATGGGCCCCTTACAATACACCTAAAATAGACCTACTGGCTTTTTCCAAAGCAAAGACCCCAAATCCCATCTGTTATATTTTTACCTCTAGGTTCCTGATTAGTAAAACAATTTGTTCTTCTTCATTTCTTAATTGTTTTCAGCCACCAAGTTACAGGTGCTAAGTAAGATAACTTCATCCTGATTTCCCTGGGCAGACGACCTCACCAGTGTGTCCTGGAACCACACCTCCCTGGACCCCTGCCCCACTAGGGAAAGAGAGAGACAGGCTTGGGGTATGGATCCACCTACAAATGCCCATGTTCAGTGGAAAAGCAATTACAGAAGCCAGACCTTCCACCTCCTGCATCCCATAATGTTCATGGGTCCATACTCCCAGAAGGATAAAGAATAGGGAATTAAACTCTAGTAGTAGGAACTGCATGGAGTTGTACCCTTCTTGTCCTATGATCTTGTCCATCATTATGAAATCAAATTAAAAAAAAAGTTTCCATCTTGTACAGTAGTATTTATTTCTTCACATGTAGGCCTGCATATTTAATACTTAATTCACATGTTACAATAATTTTTCATATTTACTTAGTGCTTCTGTTTGTTTGTTTTGTCAGTGCCAGAATCCACTGCCCTGAACTAACGTTACAGATCAAAAGAGAGAGGACCACACATGACCACAGAATGTGAGCTCAGATCTGCAGGGATGCAGAGGTCACATAGGTTCCTATGCTGAATATGGGTCCCAGATCACAGCAAAAGAGATCAGATCAAAAGAGAGAGGACTTAGGCTCAGGGACCCACCTTAATGCCTGCATGTGGTGGGAAGCTTCACATGTAGTCTGGCAGCGGTACAGGTGCTTCTGCTTCCCTTTCTCTTTCTTCCTCCTTCCTCTACCCTCTATCTTTCTGTTTTTTATTAGATAGAAAGAAAACAGTTAAGAATAAGACTTTCAAGCCAATGCCCACTACCAGCCTCATGGGCATCTTTGGTGATACAGACCCAATTGCAAGGAAGACTAAAACAAAAATAAACCAGTGGGACTACATCAAATTGAAAAGCTTCTGTACAGCAAAAGGAATGAGCCATCATCTATCAAAGAGACTCCTTACAGAAATAGAGGAGATTTTTACATCTCATGCAACAGACAAAAGGCTAATAACCAAAATATATAAAGAGCTCACCAAAATCAGCAACAGCAACAAATGATCCCACTAAAAATGGAGAGGGGATAAGAACAGAATATTCACTACAGAATTGATTGATACAAAAGGCTAACAAACATGAAAAAAATGCTCCAACTCATCAGTTGTCAGAGAAATGCAAATAAAGACAACAATGAGATACCATTTCACTCCTGTGAGTATGTCACACATCAGAAACTACAGCAACAACAAATGCTGGAGAGGTTGTAGGGACAAAGGAAGCCTCCTGCACTGCTGGTGGGAATGTCAATTAGTCCAGCCCCTATGGAGAGCAGTCTGGAGAACTCTCAATAGGCTAGAAATGGACCTTCCAGGGCAAGGGTAGATAGCATAATGGTTATGCAAAGAGACACTTGTGCCTGAGGTTCCAAAGTGCTAGGTTCAAACCCCTGCACCACTTTAAGCCAGGGCTGAGCAGTGCTCTGGTAAAAAAAAAAAAAAAAAGAAGAAGGAAGGAAGAAAAGAAGGAAGAGAGAAAGAAAGAAAGAAAGAAAGAAAGAAAGAAAGAAAGAAAGAAAGAAAGAAAGAAAAGACCTTGCCTGCAATTCCTCTCCTGGGGATATATTCTAAAGAGTCATACACACCCATCCAAAAAGATCTGTGTACACACATGTTCATAGGAGCACACTTTATAATATCCAAAATGTGGGAACAAGCCATGTGTCCAGCAATAGGTGGGTGTTAAAGTACATGGCAGTATATATACATAGTGGAATACTACCCGGTTGTTAAAAATCGTGAATTTACCTTCTTCACCTCATCTTGGATGGAGCTTGAAGGAATCATGTGAAGTGAGATCAACCAGAAAGGGAAGGATGAATATGGGATAACCTCACTCACGGCCAGAAGTTTGAAAATAAGATCAGAAGGGAAACACAAAGCAAAACTTGGACTGGAGTTGGTGTTTTGCAGCAAGGTAAGGACTCTGAAGTGGGTGGGGAGATCAGACCCTGGAATATGATGGTGAGGAGGACTTAGATGGGAGGTTAGAATGTTATGCAAAAAGCTGAGAAATGTTTCATGTGTACCGACTACTGTATCTTACTATTGACCCTAAATCATCAGCCCCCCAATAATGGTGACATCAGGCCTCAAACCTGTAGACAGCTGGGCCCAGATAAATCTTCATTGTGGGAGGGGATGTGTCCTTGTGAATTTGCCAGCCATCTTTAACTTCACCATTGAGTTCAGGATCACCCCCACCCTCTTTGTGAGACTTGGAAATCTCTGCTGCTAAGACCTTATGTCAAGCAGGAGCAAAATCACCAACTCTGTGAAGGAGATTACTACATGTGTGCAACTTTAACCATTGTCTGTGCCCACTGGTTCCAGCCTCTCTCTATTACCCTTTAAATTCCTGGCTGTTTCTTTCCAAAAAATAAAATAAAGATAATTATTAAGAAAGAAAGAATTCCAAGTGGATCAAAGACTTGGATGTTAGACCAGAAACTATCAGATACTTAGAGGAAAATATTGGCAGAACTTTTTTCTGCATAAATTTTAAAGACATTTTCAATGAAACGAATCCAATTACAAGGAAGACTAAGGCAAGTATAAACCTATGGGACTACATCAAATTAAAAAGCTTCTTCACAGCAAAAGAAACCACTACCCAAACCAAGATACCCCTCACAGAATGGGAGAAGATCTTTACATGCCATACATCAGATAAGAGTTTAATAACCAACATATATAAAGAGCTTGCCAGACTCAACAATAAGACAACAAATAACCCCATCCAAAAATGGAGGGAGGACTTGGACAGAATATTCACCACAGAAGAGATACAAAAGGCCAAGAAACACATGAAAAAATGCTCCAAGTCTCTGATTGTCAGAGAAATGCAAATCAAGACAACAATGAGATATCACTTCACTCCTGTGAGAATGTCACACATCAGAAAAGGTAACAGCAGCAAATGCTGGAGAGGGTGTGGGGTCAAAGGAACCCTCCTGCACTGCTGGTGGGAATGTCAATTGGTCCAGCCTCTGTGGAGAACAGTCTGGAGAACTCTCAGAAGGCTAGACATGGACCTACCCTATGATCCTGCAATTCCCCTCCTGGGGATAGATCCTAAGGAACCCAACACATCCATCCAAAAAGATCTGTGTACACATATGTTCTTGGCAGCACAATTTGTCATAGCCAAAACCTGGAAGCAACCCAGGTGTCCAACAACAGATGAGTGGCTGAGCAAGTTGTGGTATATATACACAATGGAATACTACTCAGCTGTAAAAAATGGTGGCTTCACCGTTTTCAGCCGATCTTGGATGGACCTTGAAAAAATCATGTTGAGTGAAATAAGTCAGAAACTGAAGGATGAATATGGGATGATCTCACTCTCAGGCTGAAGTTGAAAAACAAGATTAGAAAAGAAAACACAAGTAGAACCTGAAATGGAATTGGAGTATTACACCAAAGTAAAAGACTCTGGGGTGGGTGGGTGGGTGGGGGGAGAATACAGGTCCATGAAAGATGATGAATGAAATAGTGGGGGTTGTATTGTTAAATGGGAATCTGGGGAATGTTATACATGTACAAACTATTATATTTACTGTTGAATGTAAAACATTAATTCCCCAATAAAGAAATAAATTATTAAAAAAAAAGAAAGGAAGGAAGGAAGGAAGGAAGGAAGGAAGGAAGGAAGGAAGGAAGGAAGAAGCAGTATGGGGGCCAAGCAGTGGCACACCAAGGGAAAGACAGTTTATCATGAGCAGGACCCTGGTTTAAGCTCTTAGTCACCTCTGCAGGGGGGTAGTGTCACTATCTGCAGGTGTCCCTCTTTCTCTCTCCCTATCTTCAAATTTCTCTGTTGCTATCAAAAACAAAAATAAATAAATAAATAGCATGGATTATAAGAGAAAGAAAAATGACTTGCCGCTTAATCTATCTTTGTATTTGTCACGAGAACACAACTAAAGGGAGTACTTAACTCATTTCACTTCAAACCGATGTGACTATCCAGTGATGAGTGCATCTAGAATTTTATATTTCATGCACTAATGACATCCTCATATTCCATAATTGTGTCTAAATATTTTTCTCTCTGTACAAATCACTGGACTCATTTCATCAAATACATACTGAGCATGGAGTATGTGCTAAGAATTATACAAAGGTCTAGAAATACCAACATAAATACAACACATTTCTGAACTTTAAAACTTCATATTCTATCAAAGCTAGGTCACAATTTAGAATCTATCATCCACTGTGTAACTTTTAAAAACATGGTATATAAAGGTTATTAAGGAGACATATGGATCTCATCAATCTTAGAGAAAGTAGACTTAGTGATGGCATTTATCAGGGAGATGGATTTGGGTACTGAGGGAAGGGCTAACCTTTGATGAACACCTATTTGTTATGTTTCAAACAGGGATTTGTTTTGTTCTCATAATATGAAGTTGGAATTATCAGTTCTAAAGTGCTGAATATTGACCCGCTCAAGCCCAGTAGTTTTCTCACCCTCACTTGGGAATCCAGCCTTCCAGCCTGCATCTTTTTGATGCTGAATCCAGTCATCTCTCTCACTCTTTTATTTTTTTTTTACTCTTATTTGGAAATAATTACAAATGCTCAGAAAGTGGAAATAGGAAAACACATAGAATGCACAGAACATTTTTTTTTTTTTTGCAGAACCATTATGCTGCCCTGCCCCCTACCCATAGTGGCATTTACTTCATTCAGTTTTATTTGTTCAAATTATTTTCTCCAAAATCAAAAACAAAGTCTACCTTCCAGTATAAAGCTATGTTACTCTACAAGAATACTTCACAGTGAAAATGAATATACATGTTGTATAGAATAAACAATTGGTTCTTGTTTTCTCTTTAACAAAAGAAAAAATAAACATAGTTTTTTTTTTTATTTAAGAAATGAGAAATGACTTTCATCCTTGCATTTGGATGTTTTGACTGCATGGATCAGGAGGATATTTAATTCACTAAATATTCAATTAGACAGAGTCTTCAGAGGCCTGCTCTCTCTCTCTCTCTGAATGAAAGCACTTTACAAAAACTGCACTTTTCAAACAGCAGGATTGTAAGTTGGACCCAAGAATGTTTGCCGACAAGCTTAGGAGTCTCATGGCTCCACTAGTTGTTCTGATTCAGAAACTAGGAAAAGTGCAAAGTTAATTAAACTGATGGGTGATTATAAATGCAGCTGCTATGACTTCTGGTTTTATCTGGGATTTTAATGAGACCGAGAGTATATTGTAAAAGTCACACATTTGGCATTTGACAAGCTCGGATTAAATTTTTATCTCTAAGCCTTTAGAAAACAGACATCTCCTAATTCATCTAATCATTGTTATTATAAACATAAGATAAAATGTGTTATTTCCTTATATGCTTATTGATAGGCACCTGTACTACAAATCTTGGTTGGTGCTACCTCTTTCTTTCTCACATTGTCATCACAGTAATGCTAATCTCTCTGGGCAAAATTTATAAGCAAAAAAAAAGAAAAAGAAAAAGATTGCAGGTAAAAATATATAAATCCATCTTCATGTATGAGCAGCTACCCCTTTGTCATATCCTGGAATTGTAAAGTGTGGGATTAGATTGTCATTACAACATCTAATTTCAAGAAATCTTATAATTAAGACTAAGAAAATCTCACCTCATTTCCTTGTCAGGTTTCCAAGTCCCCTGATGACTAGCTATGAGGCCATGACTTTCCTGCAGGGCCAGATGTAAGTCCTGTCGAGAAGGATGTGGCTTAGTTCTTCTGCACCACCCAAGAAGGATGAAAATGGTATGATTTTTTTCCTCTGTTACTTACCTAATAAACCAGGAGGCAGTCACTGGTTACTGCAGCACTGGAGTTAGTGAACATGACCAGCAAGTCATCCTGACAAAGTAACCTCACAAGGTAATAATATCTGCTGAACTCAGGAATTACAAAGTAGCAACTTCACATAGAAAGGAGAACCAGGGGCTGGGTGGTGGCGCACCTGGTTGAGCGCACATATTACAATGTGCAAGGACCTGGGTTCGAGCCCCCAGTCCCCACCTGCAGGGGGAAAAGCTTCACAAGTGGTGAAGCAGTGCTGCAGGTGTCTCTCTGTCTCTCACCCTCCCTATCTCTCCCTTCCCTTGAGATTTCTGACTCTCTCTATCCAATCAATCAATAAAGATAATAAAAAAATTAAAAAAAAAGAAAGGAGAACCAAACACTAACACAGTGACCTCACACTGAGCTCCATACGATACATCTAGCCATCTGTTTCTCACTCAGACCTGAAATCACAGAGAGACTCAGATGTAGTCACCTGTAAGGTCACAGTCAGTGACTACTTCCTTACATGGGGCAAAGAATGTTTGAGAGGCCCCTTTCCTTCTCCTTAGCCCCATTCTTCTTCTGCAAAAACCTTCCTAAAGTCTGTCTTTGAATCGATATTATGCATGGCAGAAAACTTTCTTGTTCCACTTAATAATCACTCTTTGCTTTCTAATTTTCACTTCTGTATGTATATGGAGTTACAAATCTACTAACTGTAAACACAATCCTTCTATTGATCTGAGGGATTTTTCTTGGTCTTGAGAGCAATTCAGCTACAACATAATTCAGAAGTGCCAAAAACATGGGTAATCTCCTTTCTGCCTTCACCCAGTGAGGCAGGCACGTTATCTGGCTCTGGGATCTTGCCAAGAGCTCTCAGTCCCAATCACCTGGCTTTCTCACACACTGTGTGTTGTTCCTCCATGTTCATATCTCATTCCTCTACTCACTGGTATTGTTTCAGAGCTACCTTCACTTCCCAAATAAATCACTTGCATTCAAGACGTTATCTCAAGTTCTGCTTCTATTTCAAACTAGAACCTGGCAATTTTCTTCTTTCCTGTGGGTTTTTCTAAAGGGCAGGAAACATTTAATTTTCACTAGCATGATGGGTTTTAGCTTCCAAAAAAAAAAAAGTGAGAACTAATGACAAAATGTTTAAAAAGGGGGCCAGGTGGTGGCACACCTGGTTGAGCACACACATTACAGTGTGCAAGCACCCAGATTTGAACCCCTATTTTCCACCTGCAGGGGGAAAGCTGTGCAAGTGCTGAAGCAGTGCTTGCATCTCTCTCCCTCTCTCTCTCTCTCTCTCTCTCTCTCAACCCTTGCCCCCTTTCCCTCTTGATTGCTGGCTATCTTTAGACAATAAATAAATAAAGATAATGCCGACATTGTTTTAATGTTTAAAAGCATTTTCAGGGGGGAGGGTAGCTCTTAATCTCATTTGTACGGGTAGGTATAAACACATAGATCTATGGTGGTGGGAAGTATGTTAATCTTTATACCTGTTAACCTATTAAAATAAATAAATAAATAAATATGTTTAAGTATGTTATTAGAATAGTGGGAATCTAGGCATCATGAAGCCTAATTCTCATTGTAAGACAGGAAATCATGTTCAGTCTTCAGATGCATTCAGTTATCCTATGAGACGGAACATATGATTGGTTTTGCCATTTCATTTGGAAACATTCAGAAAGAAAGTAAGCAGTTATGTTCTTTATGACTATATGAATTAAAAGTTCAGAGATTTTATCAATTTCTTTCAAAATGTTTTATTTATTTATGAGAAAGATAGGAGAAGAGAGGAATAACCAGACATCATTCTGACACACGTGTTGCCGGGGATCAAACTAGGGACTTCATGCTTGAGAGTCCAAAGCTTTTATCACTGCGCCACCTCCCAGACCACAACTTTTGTCAAATTTTTAGAAAGTGCATTGTCCCAAAGGTGATATTAATCTTCAATTTCAGAGACCTCCTCAAAAAAAAAAAAAGTTGCAGCTTTTAAGTTACAGTCCCATAGAAATACTCATTCTCCCCTGATACTGCTGCTTTGAATATGTCTACAAAATAGTGTCCACACTTATCTATTTTTGTTCATTTAGAACCTGATAGACTTTGGTATATCTAGAAAATGTTTGTAGAGTCACTGAATTGAAATGGCCTTCTAGAAATCTTTCAGTTACAATATATACAGTCGGTACCACTCTGGTTCCCAAAGTGAAATAAGTGAGGTTTTGCTCAAATGGTCGTTGGGTCAGTCATCAGTTAGTGAATGAACAGATTTCACGTATGAGATGGAACAGAAGTGAAGTGAAGTGGCAGCCTCATCACCCCGTGGTTTCTGAAACTGTAAATAACATCCATATATGATTCTGAAAATCAGATCTCACAAGTTTGTAAAGGTGACTTTTACTACATCTCACCACAGTTGAATTAGTTCAGTGAAATTAAATAAATATTCAGGAAAGTTAATGCATTAAAAAAATTTACTATATTTTTTACTGGATAGAAACTGTCAGAAATTGAGAGGGAAGGGGGAGATAGAGAGAGAGAAGGATAAAGAGAGACTTGCAGCCTTGCTTCATACCTTGCAAAACGTTCCCCCTGCAAGTGGGAACCAGCTGGACCCAGATCTCTGTACGCTGTAATGTGTGCTCAGCCAGGTGCTCCACCCGGCCTCCGTAAATTTAATTTTTAATATATGAACGATAAAAAAAAGGTCTCAGTGACTCAACTCACACTGTTATACACCTATGTCAATCTGTGATTTTAATTTCCGGAAATAGCTGTCAAGGAAGCCCACATTCACCAACCATAGTCCACCAGATTGACATCAGGGAGCTTAGTTTACGCTAAAAGACAGGCCAGCTTTGTAAGGACACACACACACACACACACACACACACATGCTTGCAGTGATACTCTGCTTTCAATCCACTTCTAGAATTCTGTGAAATTCCATCATGCAGCAAGTTTCTCAAGAGCAGTGTTTCTCTGCTCTGGGGACACTGTAAACTCCCAGTCTTTGCCTTTTCTTGAATAAGGGGTATCAGACTTTTCACTAAATCATTTCTGTTTCTCCATGTAGTCCAGTGCTGCAGATGATTCCAGTTAATGGCAAGAGAGCAGACCTTTGCAGGAAGGCACCATTAATGTGCTCTGGCAAGACGTTACTGTGGGGATCATCATTGCTTTGGTTATAAAATGAAATGGACTTGTTATAAACTCCTGAGATGTCCTGTAGATCACAAAGAAATCTTGCCTGGTGTGGAGCCTGAGTGCTGTAAATTCTACCACTAGTGATGAGGTTTCCAGTTCTGCAGGGTACTAGTGTGTTTTAGAACCGTGATATTGGAATCTTTTAAATACAGGTTGCCTAATCATATCTAAGTTTCACTCCAAAATCATATTTAAGTTTCACTGTCCTCCCTGGAGGAGATAAGGAGAGCACTTTATTCTTTATGACCAGATTTTCACAATGTTTATATTCTTTTTAAAAAATATTTATTTATTCCCTTTTGTTGTCCCTGTTGTTTTATTGTTGTAGTTATTATTGTTGTTATTGCTGTCATCGTCCTTGTTGGATATGACAGAGAGAAATGGAGAGAGGAGGGGAAGACAGAGAGGGGTGGAGAAAGACACCTGCAGACCTGCTTCACCGCCTGTGAAGCGACTCCCCTGCAGGTGGGGAGCCGGGGCTCAAACCCGGGATCCTTAGGCCATTCCTTGCTCTTTGTGCCACCTGCCCTTAGCCCGCTACGCTAGCACCCAAAAATGCTCATCAAGACCAAATCTGAATGAATTGATTAGAAGTGCTTTCAAGGTCAGAGGGTGAATTCAAACAAATGTGGGGGTGCCAAGATGGTTTCCTAGATAGAGTGCATACCTTGCTGTTCGCAAGGCCTTGAATCTGACCCTTTCAACACCACCAGAGAAAACTCCACGGGTGCTGGTGTGGTAGGTACACTGATGTCCGATCTCTGTCTTCTCTAAGTATATAGAACAACAACAGAACACACCATAAAACACACACACACAACAACAACAACAATCAAAAATACTTTAGCTGGAATTCTGAAACAACTTTTGAATACAAATGTCACGAATTCTCGACAAAATATTATGAAAGGTAAGGTGCCGGGCTGGCTTCGCGAGCGGAGACAGATGACACGGGACTCACGGCTGGGTTGTACCAGTATCTCTTTATTCATGCAGGACGCAGCACAATCTAAACCAAGCTATGCTAAAACTAAACTAAAAACTAAACTAAACTAAAAACGCAATCCTATATATACTCACCAAGTAGGGCGGAAGCGGGATGTGACACAGAGAGGGTGGAGTGAAAAGTGACTGGTGCAAATCAGGGTGTGCTAGGAGAGGGGGTGGGGCAAAAAGACATCCTGAACCAGTGGGGATTAAACCAGTGCCCTGCAGGCAGGGTGGTGCTTAGTTATGTAAATAGAATAGTGTTAAGCAGGGGGGATTAAACCAAATGAAACAGAAGAGGTTTTTAGAAGCAGAATTAGAAGCATACCAACAGTAAGGAATACAAATGTTGGGGGCAGGTGGTGAAACTCCTGTTTAAGTGCACACATTGCAGTGTGCAAAGACCTGTTTTCAAACCCTTCTCCCCCCCCCAGGGGACAGCTTCAGGAGTAATGAAGCAGGGCTGCAGGTGTCTCTATGTCTCTCTCAACCTCTCTGCATCCCCCCGCCCCTCTCAATTTCTCTCTCTATCCAATAATGAAAAATATAAGTAAACATGCAAAAAAAGAAATACACGTGTTGATACTGTTCTCATATACAAGATCACCTATATATTAAGAAAGTAAAAAGAGGGAAACTAGGTTTTTAAAGCTTGTTTTATTTATCACATGAGGAAAAAGGCCAGAACACTGTCCAGAGCACGGGATTCTGGGGCTCAGGACTAGAGCCTCAGGCTGCTAGCAGGTCCAGTGCAGCTGGACTCAGGCATTTCCATGCTCATGAGTCAAACACTGTTAAGGTTATTTGGAATTCTTTTCAATAAAGACATTTAAAGACAGTCTTTCCTTTTCCTTCTGTCTGTTGGTGCTGTGCACTGAGGCTTCTGATGTTCTGTCTCCACTCTCATTTGTTCTGAAGAGCTCTCTCACTTTGGGGGCGGTTAAGTGGGGGGTGGGGTGGGATTCCAAAATGGCCATCTGTCTTTCAGTCGTTGTTCATAGGAAGTAAGTGCTCTGCGCCATTGCTTTCTTCCCTTTATTGTCCCAGGACTTTTAAAGCTCACACTTTTAGAGTTCTCAATATGCACTGAAATTAATATATCACAAAATGGATTCTGTTAGCATAATAAAAACTCACTGAAATTACATTGGGAAAGGAAACAACAATTCTGTTTTGCTAACCCTAATGTGTTAACATTCACTGATAACATTGCCTTTAATGTTCCTTTTAATTTCAGCCTAATACACAAATCTATTTCCTGCTACACAGTTTTCTATTCATTTCTGAGAGGTTCAGTTACTGAAACAAATGTGAGAGTGGTGGGAAGAAAGAAGAAAAGAAAATATATTTTGCATATATGGAGTCCACTTGGTCATCTTATAGCAACAGCAAGAAAACTTGAGACTTTCTCTACGGCATTTATTTCTATGTTCGTCTCATGTGTTCTAAATAAGCCAGAGTTCCAGGATAAATTCGTGCTGGACTTGATGGATCAGAGAGACCTCACTGTTCACTATTTGACTAACATAGCATCCTTGTCCTGGGTCCTATCCCACTTTGATTTTCTTTTCATTTTCTTTTCATTTTCAAGACCTTTGTGTTTATATACCCTAATATAACCCCCATGTTTCCACCCCATGTTTTTCACGACTTCTTCAAGAGCATTCAAGTAAAGCCCTTATTATAAGGATGGCAGCCTTCCTGAAAGCCAACTCTCCTTCAAAAGAGGGAGTTGCAGATTTACTTTATACATTCAGTTGCTTGACCTCTGTTGAAGTCACAGCATAGAGCAATTATGAATTAATGATGATTTTAATTATTATTCTTACCTCAGTCTTCAAGAAGATTTAGATGGAGGGCAATGTGGGAAGCTGATGTAACCAATAGATACTTTTGTCATGGGAGGCCATTTGAACCTGACCACTCAATAATTAAGCATTGGTTACTTAACATGAGAAGTGGCATTCACGTGGACTGCATTTCCCGTTCTCTGGACTGCTAAGCCACATCTTTCCATTAGTGAAAGGGGATTCTATCTGGGAACATCGAGTCTGATTTGAAACAGGATGAAGCCAACAGAATAGAGCATTGTGCTCTTTCTTGGATATAAATGTAAGTTGTTGACATGTGGATAGAGGAGATTCCACATTGCAACTCATCCCTGTTGGATGAAGAATGCACTCAGATCTCTTTACTTTTTAACAATTAAGAAACTAGCACTAACAACTATGTGTCACTTTTTCTCTGGAGCTCACAGCATGGTTAGTTTAAATTAAGGGCCTAAGTCAGCAAAGAGGGTCTGGTTCCAGTCAGAGGGGATCCTGGAGGTTACTTTCTCAGCTTTCTTTACTGAAATTAGGGCACGATTCCACTCTCAGGGGTGATGTGAAAGAACCTTGCTATTTTACAGTTCTCTCAAACACCTTATTTCTATCTCCTGTTTTTTTTAACTTATTAAAATTAAATAGATAAAATTATACATAAAGTTAAAGACAGCTTCTGTGAATTTGTAAAGATTCCTTTTTTGTTTCCAACAGATCATCATTTTCTATAATTACAAATTCCTCAGAAAAAAATGTGAAGCTGCAGTCTTCAACTCGGTACTAAAAGCCTTTTCCCTCAACATAAGCAAAGTAACTTTTTACTTTGAAGCATTAAAAGGATTCTATTGATTCTTTATTTGATTAGAGCTTTTTTCCAAGCACCTTATTTAAAAGTAATTGGACATAAGAGAATAATAAAAGTAAATGAAATGGAAAAATTACAACCTCATGTACTCTGATGCATACTACATAGTTATGTATAGACACACACTCTAATATATATATATATATATATACATACATACATATATACATATATATACATTTACACATTTATATAAGGTATTTGCACGTAAACATATGGGATTTATCATTATTTGAATTCTTATATGTATTATATCATAGTAGAATCTCTATTTTACAGCTGTGGAAACTGGTGACTGAAGCTTAGAAGTGTTTATTAACTTTCACGCAGTCATCCAGCTAGGAAAATATCTGAGGCACAAAGTAAAGAAAACAGGACAGATGAATATAAAGTAAAGGTCATAGGAGTGCAGATAAGATTCCTAATTTAAAATTGCCTTTATGATTAGTTACACCCTTTCAAAACTAATTTAACCTTAAAGGAACATCTCATTCAAAAATATAAAACAAATGGTTCTCACAGTTTATCAAAAATAAGAAAAAGGCCTTCAATGCAATTTTTCTTTTTGACATTTCTTTGCATGCCAATTTTAGAAAGTGTGACCAAAGGGAAAGCTGTTTTCCCTATTTTAAAAAAGGTAAATGGAAAACTCTTATGATATCAATATGGCAAGAGAAAGAAACCAAGAAACCATATGTGTGTGGATATATAAACACAAAGCCTATCCACTAGGAACTACCTACAAGAAATTGTCCTTGTTTAAATGGAACTAGTTTTATCCTTTTCCAATTCCCAATGTGGAAATTAGCAATTTCTAAGGAATAAGAACAAAGTGAAACTACAAAAAGAAACAGAAAAGAAGTAAATCATTTTTTTTTTTAATTACAAGGCAGACTTGAGAGAGGAAAAGAAATGCCTTTATACACACCACATATTAATCCTAAGGACTACCCACAACATAAAATTGGGATATTTTTTACCAGCATATACTTGGATTAAATGCTGTACCACCAAGTATGTAAATAAGAAAGAAGAAGGAGAAGGAGCAGGAGCAGGAGCAGGAGAAGAAGTAGAAGAAGAAGAAGTGGAAGAAAAAGGAAGAAAAGAGGAAGGGAGGAAAAGAAAGGAAGAACGAGAAAGGAGAAAGAGAGAGAAAAAGAAAGAAAGGGATATTTGTTCCTTTTCCTCTGAGAAAGTAGAAAAGTGTTATAAAATGTTGAAGGTAAAATCTGAGAGTACTCCTCTCATCACACTGATGTACCTTTGACTTGCATTTCTAAAATTCTTTGAAAGACTACTGCTGTTGCAGAAAGGCTAGCACAGCTACCGAAAGACATTATTGATAACACCTGATTAATCGTTCTAATTTTGCTCAGGATTTTTGACAGTCAGGCACATGGTTAGAAATAGTTGTAGTATTTCTGAAGAGTTAAACATATAATGCAGGAATGCATGCATGCTCATCTGTAAAATACAGATACGTGTGCATGTAAAGATATGCATTACTGGCCGTACTGAACACTAAAATGATGTAAAGTAGAAACCATCTTCATGTAAGACCATTAACAAATCTCAAATGACTGGTGTAAAAGGAGTGCAAGAAAGGATCTATGGACCTCAGAAATCTGATCTGAAACAACTTCTTTTTTTTTTTTCCTCCTCTCTATTTTATTTATGTTCCTTTGAAGTGGGTTTTCACCTGGAGAGCATAAACTTCGGGTTTCTTTTTATGGGTCTCGCCATCATTCATGCAGAAAATACAGGCAGAAAAATCTCATTATGATCTATATTCTGTCTTCCTCAAACTCTTTACTGCTGTGCAAAAAAGCAGGCTCTTCCTCCCTACTCCATATACGTCATATATCAACATAAAGGAATATTCCTCCCATTATGATTCTTTAAATTATATACTGAATAAAGTTACTTTTCAGCATGATGATTGTCTGGTGTTTATCTTAAAGTTCCATGAGACAATAGGAACTTTCTACTGATCACCATAAAGTAAATGAATTTTCCATCTGAGAAATGCACAGATGTGTCATATATGGGCTTATTTCACACTTTCAAGTTACATGGTTGAAAATATTTCTACAATGCTTTCTCATTTTTATATCTTCTTCATCAAGTAGCCTGAATGTTAATAGCAGAGCAGCAAAATTTATATGTGTGTTTTTTCAAAGACAGTAGTTTTAAACTTTTCTTGGTGCTCTTTTCATTATATTTCCATCATGTTTCAAAGAAGGGGAATGATCTGTTGTACACAGAACGCTTCATATATTAAAACATTTCATAGACTTGTGAGGATTAGGTAGGTCATAGGAAAATTGCCAAAGATATAAATATATATGTGCAGGATCTTTGTAAAGCAAATAAGCACTGAGAATGTGGTATGCTTACTGATTGAGATACAATACTTTGGGTAACTATTAAAGAAAAAGAAGGAAGAAAAAAAATGACTTACTTATTTTAGGAATGTGAAATTAAAACACACAGTAGATAATTCCCTTTGTTGGCCTTTTCTGTTATTTTTGCCCTACCTTCCCTCAGTCTAACTTGGAAAGCAATTTATAAAAAAGCACTGGCTCTTGAAGGCATCCAAACAGAAGACCTTTTAATGACAAGTTTCTTCTCTAGAGTAGTATTCAATATTCATTTGATTTAAGAGCATTATCTAGTGAACACAGATACTTTATAATGGGTGAATCAATGATTTATGTTGGACCAAAATAGTCATCAATTAATAATAAAGAGAACTGTCTGCTCTTTCAGAAACAAAACGAACAACAAATAAATACACACACACACACACACACACACACACACACACACACACACACCATCAAAATAGGTCTCTTCTCATTTGTCTCTGATAGCAGGGCAACCTCTAACATATTAAAAGAGGAATAGCAATCCTTAGCAAAGAAAAACCTAAGTTTCTGGACTACAAAATCAGCACGCTCACCCCTCATCTGAGCAGCTCATTGGGTTATCTGACCTGGAAAAGGTGGTCAGCCCTGCACTGTTAGACAAGCAGGATCATGGTTGTCTAAATTATGGATAATCACTTTTCTCAAACTGTTTGTTAATAATTCATTAAAACCACAAGTGTTAATAGAAACAAGATTTAAAGATTTCCACACTGCTATTAAAATCTGAGGAAATACATGGGTAAACTATCTTTTTTTTTCCCTTGGACAATATAAATCTGCAGGAGAAATGACAACTTAGAAAATCTTAGTAAGATAGAAAAATGTCCTGAAACACACACTAATAATATAATTGAGATACTACCAGTACAAAATGCTAACATGAGTTGACTATGAAGTGAGGTTGCTTCCTCACTTCATAGTCAAGTGAAGTTCCTATAGAACTCAGGCTCTATAGGAAAACATTAAAGTCACACAACCAAGACCCAGTGGGGGAATATCTGGTTGAGCACACATGTCACCAGGAACAAGGACCCAGGTTCAAACCACAGATCCCCACCTGCAAAGGAGAATCTTCATGAGGGCTGAAAGTGTCTGCATTTACCTCTCCCCTTCTTCCCTCTGAATTTATTTGTCTCCTATCAAATAAAATCAAAAGATAAATTTAAAAAATAAAATTAAAACTGGTCCAGGAAGCTGTGGATTTGCAGCGTTGGCACTAGACCCCAGCCATAACCTTGGTAGGGAAAGTAGGAAGGGATAAAAGGATGCAAGGAAGGGAAGAAGAAGAAAGGGAGGGAAAGGGAGAGAGAAGCACATGAATTTGACTGATTCTGATCCAGAAAGAAAGAACAAAGCACCAGTGTTTAAGTGACTTTGATCCTGAAGATAAAATTAACTGGATTGAGGACAGGTGCAGAGACCTTGACCTGATTCATAAATTGCAGGTCCATGAAATCAGGTAATCGACTTATGCTGCTTCCTCAAGTTCAAGCATAGTGCCAGCCATGTTACTGACTGAAGTGAAAGTGCCCTTGGTCATTGACCAGATCTCTGGATTAAGAATTAAGCATCTCAGTACATACTAGACCGTGGAATAACAGTGGAGTTCAGAGCTTCATCGATGCAAAGGCAAGATAATATCACAGATTCTCCTTAATATTCTTAGTTCTGGAATCTATTGGTTTGCAGTATCAGAGGAATATCAAAATCAGTGTTTACCACTAAAGCATTGCTGGGGTATAAGTGCCTAGGTAGTGCAAATAAATGTTACCTTTTAACTTTTATTTTAATTTGCGGGGAGTACTGTGAGGACCAGGTTGGGTATGGTGAGGCTTTTCCCATTAAAAAATGGAGAACTGAGGAAAGAAATCTCCCTGTTAGACTTTCTCTTGCTAAGGTTGAGCTAGGGAGAGGTACGGACCTCAGTTTTTTGCTTCCCTGTCAGTTACTCCCTGTCTCCGGAGACCCTGCATTTTTTTTTGCCTCCAGGGGCTCAGCATTCCTTAAAACATTGAGCCAGCTCCCCTGCTTCATCCTGCATTCCTTGATACATGGCCTGATCTCTTACTCTCTACATATCAATGTTCTGCTGTGTCTAACAAATGACTTTAGGTCTCCTCACTAATTCCCCACCCATTCTGCTCATTGGATATATTCTTTTCCTACCCTCAAGACCCTCCCTGCCTACAGGGTATTACTAATCCTACCAGTTAAACCCCTTGCAACAGTTGCTAAGGAATTTCTTACCTTTCTCAGTCCCTTTTGCTTTTCTCCATCCCTTTCCTAACCATGTATGGTATTGTCAAACCACTTCTTTTTCCTATTTGTCACCTCCATTTTCTGACCTTTAAGAGCTGGGGCGTGGGAATGAATAAAGATTTGAACAGCCTTTCCACCACCAGCTGGGCACCTGGGTCATCTCTCTTACATCACTGGCCCGACGTTAACTTCATTGGTCAACAACCAGCATTATAAGTCCTCTTTGGTTAATGCACAACTCAGTCATTGGCAGTGGTCATTTATTTTATTCATTATTATCTTTGTTTAATGACTAAATAGAGATAAGCAGAATCAAGAGGAAAGGGGATGATAAAGAGGGAGAGAGACATGGGTCAGGGAGTGGCACACCTCATTGAGCGCACATATTACAGTGCATAAGGATCTGGGTTCAAGCCCCTGGACCCCACCTGAGGGGAAAAGGTTCATGAGAGAGGAAAAGCTTCACCTGAGGTGAAGCAGGGCTTCAGGTGTATCTCCCTCTCTCCCTCCCTCTTCCCTTCCCTCTTAACTTCTCTCTCTCTCTAGTCAATAATAAAAGATAAATAATAAAAATTTAGAGAGAGAGAGAGAGAGACCTGCAGCACTGACTTACCACTTAAAAAGATTTCCCCCATGCAGGTGGGGACCAGGGGCTTGAACCCAGGTCTTGTGCATTGTTACATGTGCACTCAATCAGGTGCATCACACCCAGTCTTGTCATTTACTGTTGATAAGGGATAGAAACATAGACAGGAAGAGAGTGATGCACAGAGAGAGATACAGAGAGAGAGGGAGGGAAGGAGAGAGAGAGAGAGAGAGAGAAGGAGAGAGCAAGAAGGAGAAGGTGAGAGTAGATAGTATACTGGTTAAGCAAAGAGACCCTCATGCCTGAAGCTCCAAAGTCCCAGGTTCAATCCCCTGAATCACCATAAGTCAGAGCCGAATAGAGAGAGAGAGAGAAATACTTGTAGTAATGTCCCACCACTTGGGAAGCTCTTTCACCCCTTGTACAGTGAGGACTTCAGGTTTGAAGAAAAGTCCTTGTAGATACCGTGCACACTACCCCTTGAGCCTCCACCTAGTTCCAAAGGGTAGCTTTCAAACCCTGGTGTCTGAATACCACAAAGCCAAAAATCTCAGTTTTGAAGAAACCATGACGACCGTCTCACATGTGTGGCTAAAGTCCCAGAATGTGAGTAGGGGAGACGAGGGTAGACTAAAAGGCCAGACCATTCTGAAGATCATTTGAATCCACTGACTCTCATTTGTACCGTTATTTTCTTTTTTTTTTTTTTTTTAATTTTTTATTTAAGAAAGGATTAGTGAACAAAAGCATAAGGTAGGAGGGGTACAACTCCACACAATTCCCACCACCCAATCCCCATAACCCACCCCCTCCCCTGATAGCTTTCCCATTCTCTATCCCTCTGGGAGCATGGACCCAGGATCGTTGAGGGTTGCAGAAGGTAGAAGGTCTGGTTTCTGTAATTGCTTCCCCGCTGAACATGGGCGTTGACTGGTCGGTCCATAACCCCAGTCTGCCTCTCTCTTTCCCTAGTAGGGTGGGTCTCTGGGGAAGCTGAGCTCCAGGACACATTGGTGGGGTCTTCAATCCAGGGAAGCCTAGCCAGCACCCTGGTGGCATCTGGAACCAGGTGATTGAAAAGAGAGTTAACATATGAAACCAAACAATTTGTTGAGCAATCATGGATCCCAAGCTTGGAATAGTGGAGAGGAAGTGTTAGGGAGGTACTCACTGCAAACTCTAGTGTAGTCCTGCTTTCAGGTATATATTTTGCAGTAGTTTATGGATACGTGTGCACATAAGCTCTCTCTCACAGAAACTGGTGTATATCTAGGTTATGGGACTTTGTTAGAAAGTGAACTACCTGAGATGAAATTAGAGTGTACTATTAAAGGAAAGGTCTCACCCGAGTAATGAAGCTGAAGGGTTGTCATTCCACACGTGAAGTCTCTGGATACATTCTGAGGTGAAGCATGTTGAGGTAGCAATCATTGCTTTGGTTAGGTTGTGATCGGCAGATGCAATGTTATTTGGTTTGGATTGGGAGATGCATTCGGGAAAGTGGGCCCTATCCAAGGGTTCCAGGACTGGGGGAAGTAGGGGCTCTATAGTGAAGATGTGAGGTTCCTGCTGTCTTAGGGTTCAAAAAGACACTCAATAGTTAATATTATCATTACATTATTTGTTAATTGGGTTAACTTTGAAAAGTCCCTTTGTTATGGTTTGCTGGACAGTACCCAGTATCTTGTATATAGCTGTGCTATTGGAAGCTTCTAATCTACTTGGTCTAGGCTTTTGAGAGAGTCTGCATATCAAATACATAGCCTATATATTAAAAAGATTCAGTTTGTCTTTTGGGAATCTTTGAGACATACAATTGATTTCCCCCTCTCATATTAATTAGCTACTGATTTATATGTCTACATTTTGCTAGGAGTGTACATAAACACCATTCCCACCACCAAAGGACTGTGACCCATCCATCCCGCCCACTCCCACCCCCCACTGGCCCAGGAAGCTACATGCCTACCCCTCACCACTGGGTTTTTACTTTGGTGCCCTACTTACAATTTGATCAGGTCCTGCTTTTAGTTTCCCTTTCAGATCTTCTTAGTCAGCTTCTGTTGATGAGTGGGATCATCCCATACTCATCTTTATCTTTCTGACTTAGTTCACTTAACATAATTCCTTCTAGCTCTGTCCAAGATGGGTCAGAGAAGGTGGGTTCATTGTTCTTGATAGCTGCATAGTATTCCATTGTGTATATATACCACAGCTTTCTCAGCCACTCATCTGGTGTTGGGCACCTGGGTTGCTTCCAGGTTTTAGCTATTATGAATTGTGCTGCTATGAACATAGGAGTACACACCTCTTTTTGGTTGGGTGTTATGGAGTCCTTGGGGTATAACCCCAGGAGAGGAATTACTGGATCATATGGAAGGTCCATGTCTAGCCTTCTGAGAGTTTTCCAGACTGCTCTCCACAGAGGCTGTACCAATTTACATTCCCACCAGCAATGTAAAAGGGTTCCTCTGTCCCCACATCCTCTCCAGCATTTGTTGCTGCTGTCCTTTTTGATGTATGCCATTCTTACAGGAACACCTAGAATTGCCAAAACCATATTAAGGAAAAGAAACAGAAATGGAGGCATCACACTCCCAGACCTTAAACTATATTATAAAGCCATCATCATCAAAACAGCATGGTACTGGAACAAAAATAGGCATACAGACCAGTGGAACAGAATTGAAAGCCCAGAAGTAAATCCCAACACCTATGGGCATCTAATCTTTGATAAGGGGGCCCAAAGGATTAAATGGAAAAAGGAGGCTCTCTTCAATAAATGGTGCTGGGAAAACTGGGTTGAAACATGCAGAAGAATGAAATTGAACCACTTTATCTCACCAGAAACAAAAATCAACTCCAAATGGATCAAAGACCTAGATGTCAGACCAGAAACAATCAAATACTTAGAGGAAAACATTGGTAAAACACTTTCCCACATACACCTCAAGGACATCTTTGATGAATCAAACCCAATTGCAAGGAAGACCAAAGCAGAAACAAACCAATGGGAGTACATCAAATTGAAAAGCTTCTGCACATCCAAAGAAACTATTAAACAAACAGAGAGACCCCTCACAGAATGGGAGAAGATCTTCACATGCCAGACATCAGACAAGAAACTAATCACCAAAATATATAAAGAGCTCAGCAAACTTAGCCGCAAAAAAGCAAATGACCCCATCCAAAAATGGGCAGAGGAAATGAACAAAACATTCACCACAGAGGAGATCCAAAAGGCTAACAAACATATGAAAAACTGCTCTAGGTCACTGATTATCAGAGAAATGCAAATCAAGACAACACTAAGATACCACCTCACTCCTGTAAGAATGGTGTACCGTTATTTTCATCACAACACCAAGAGAATGTGGTTTGCAATAAAGTTGGCTGTGTAAATACGCATGTAGACAGGATGCTGGTCTTCATGACATGCGCTCTTGCTTTATTAAAGAAAAAAAAATTCTCCTTTATGGAAAGAGGAAATGTATTTTACCATATGGGGAGGGAGCCCATATCCTGCTTTTTAAAGTCTTTGTTTACCAGTGATATTTTTATGACAAAATAATGATCGCATGAGATACAATATCCAAAATGTAAAAGGACATTATTCTACACATAACTGATTTTTTTTTTTTTTTTTTTTTTGCTCAGCACTAAGGTGTTCTTTGGCATCGATTCTATGATGCATATTTTCCTGTCACTGAGAGAACGCTCGGTATCCTTGCACGTGCAATTACAAGGAATACACCAGACTTTGGAAACTAAGCTCTTGGTGCTGTGCTATGACTCAGTTTTCTACTTTAGGCACTGCGTCTGGCCCATCCACCACACATGAGGAGAATGCAGTGTAGTGATGTCTTCCTCTCCCTAGTCTGTCTCTTCCTTAGCATCTTTTTCTACCTGTCAGCCCAGAGCAGTAAAGCCTCTTCAACAACAAAATTTTCAAGAGGAAAAGAGATCGTGAATCACTGTCATGGAACTTGTCGTTAATATGAAATATCTACATAAAATATCTTAAATTCTTACAAATAACAAGCAGTTATTTAATTTGGATCAGTATAAACTAAATGATACGGAACTGGAAGACTGGGTCCAGGTGGTGGTGCACATGGTTAAGCACAGGCATTGCAGTGTGCAAGGCCCCTGGTTCAAGCCCCTGGTCCCCACCTGCAGGGGGAAAGCTTCATGAGTGGTGACACAGGGCTGCAGGTGTCTCTCTGTCCCTCTCCTTCTCTATCTTCCCTGCCCCTTTTCTCAATTTTTCTGTCTCTATCCAGTCATAATTTAAAAAAAAATAAATAAGAACAGGAAGACTGATTTTAAAAAATGTCAATTTAGTAAGACATAACATGTAGAGAGAAAAAAAAAAACTTTAAATTGGGATCTAACGATACAAGAATGGTCATCTCTCCTTCTTTACCAAGATCTCAGGATAGCAAGAAAACAGGTTACTGAGAATAATTGTTAAATTTGGTTTTAATCCTTTTTCTTTTGCTTTCTTGGCATTGAAGAGAAAGGGAAAAAGCAACACTAATTAGATCCAGATGATAAGGCATCTTCCTGTGGCTCCACTCTACTGTGAGGTCTGGCTTTGGAGCAAAGCAAAGAGAACTTGAAACACTCTGGACAGAAGGAGAGAAAGTGTGACAGGTGAGCAAACAAGAGGAGAGGGCGAGAAGAAGGCAGGAGAGGAAACTGCAAAGGGATCTCAAGTGGTTCCACCTGCTCAGAAGTGGAATGAGAGAATCCAGACTGTTGCTAAAAGCCCTGCTTGGGAAGGTTTTGACAAGTCTTTCAGAAGCTTAGATCAGTCCCCTCCTCTACACACTTTACTTCTTCATAGTTGGAGCGAAAGATATTTACCTGTTTAACAAGCTTATCCTGAATTTCTAGACCCATAGCCTATCAGAACTTTTATTCACAGGAGTCAAAACAGCTTCCTTCAAAGAGAATACTATTCAAAATAGAGATTCCGGGAGTCGGGCTGTAGTGCAGAGGGCTAAACGCAGGTGGCACAAAGCACAAGGACCAGCATAAGGATCCTGGTTCGAACCCCGGCTCCCCACCTGCAGGGGAGTTACTTCACAGGCGGTGAAGCAGGTCTGCAGGTGTCTATCTTTCTCTCCTCCTCTCTGTCTTCCTCTCCCTCTCTCCATTTCTCTCTGTCCTATCCAACAACAACAACAACAATAATAATAACTACAACAATAAAACAACAAGGGCAACAAAAAGGAATAAATAAATAAAATAAATATTAAAAAATAGAGATTCTATGTGCACTTAACCCAGTGCGCAACCACAGACCCCCCCAAGAGGAAGATTTTATAAATAATTCCATAACTCTGTCTAATATATCTTATAGATTTTCATTTTGACTGATTTATTTCTTGTTAACTTGATTTATTAGATAAAGACAACCAGAAATCGAGAGGAAGGAGGAGACAGAGAGGGAGAGAGACATGCAGCCCTGTTTCACCACATGTGAAGCTTCCCCCCTGCAGGTGGGGTCTGGGTGCTCAAGTAGGTCCTTGAGCACTGTAACACTTACACTCAACATGGCACCACCACCCAAAACCTTGAATTTTAATTTGGCATTCTGCATATGCATAAATGAGAATAAGTTAAACACGCTTAATAATTAGTAGGTGTACATTGTGAGGAACTCCATATGCTGACTGTTCATGGTCAGGTGGGCCAGTGTCACAGCAGGCTCACTGGTTCACGCCCAACAATGGAAAGCAAACCCAACATGCGCTGTCATGGAAGCCAGACAACAAAACCCCTAACCCTAACCCTAACCCTAACCCTAACCCTAACCCTAACCCTAACCCTAACCCTGGGCTGGGTGGTAGTGCACTGGGTTAAGTGCACATAGTACTAAGCACAAGGACCTGCATAGGGATCTTGCTTGGAGCCCAGCCTGATGGGGGAGTCACTTCACAAGCCATGAAGCAGGTCTGCAGGTGTCTCTCTTTCTCTCTTCCTCTCTATCTCCCCCTTCTCTCTCCATTTCTCTCTGTCCTATCCAAAAATAAATAAATACATAAATGATTTGAAAAAAAAAAGCTGGTTAATTAATATGATTAATAGTGAAACGGAATCCATGTGTAAACAACTCCCCCACAAAACTGAGATAAAAAATAAAAACAGCTTCCTTCAACAGATTATATACAAGGATTTGCTCACAGTGATCTTTATGACTACAATAGAAAAACAATTATGCAGAAATAGTGTCTCATTGTTTTCAAGAAAAGAATGGTTACATTGACCTTATACATTCTTAGGGTCTACTGATGTTAGACGTATACATCTGAAGGTGAGAGGAAAGAAATTTAGACTCTTTCTATGAATCAGAAATGTTTTTATAACTTTGATACTAAACTCTGATGTATAGATTAAATGTGTGTGAATATATTCTGTGACAATGATTTTTGACCCTGGCTTTTGGATAACAAGATAGTTTCAAGCTATGAAAGATGGAAGTAAAAACTTGGGAGAGGATATCTATAATGAATCTATTGCTCATCACGCTACTCCCATTGCAAACCCATACCAGTAGTATTCAGTTTTTTAATACGTAATAAAGATTCTCATGAAGAAATCTCTGTATGTTTTCTGTTTTCCTTGTGAGCCTGTGTTTCTTGGTTTTGTAGTGGGAGAAGTTGGATTTTGTTGTTGTTTTATGTACTGAATTTATACCTAAACGAATGATAACTGTAAATTAAACCAATAGATTAATAAAAATCACAACTGTATTGTGTAGATATTTATGGACCTATGTGTCATGGAGAACATGACAAGATAAATGCATCTAAATATTACTAGAGATTGTTTTGGTGGGGATCATTTTAGAGAGTTAGCGCAGCTATTCTTCATCATAATTTACAAAAATTCTCTAGACGTTCAACAACAACTAGGTCTGAAGATGGATAGTACTCCTTAAAGAAAGTTTAAGTAATTTTTTAAATTATATTTATTTACTTATTTATTGGATGGAGACAGCCAGAAACAGGGAGGGCAGGGGGGGTGATAGAGAGGGAGAGAGACAGAGGGACTCCGGCAGCCTTGCTTCACCACTCAAAGAGCTTTCCCCCTGCAGGTGGGGACCAGGAGCTGGAACCTGAGCACTGGAGCATGTATGCTCAACCAGGTGTGCCACCACCTGGCCCCCAAAAAAGAATTTTTAAAAACTCTCTTCAGGGGAATTTTCAGCATACATACAAGACTGCAACGTAGACACTAACCATCATATTAAACAACTACAAATAAAAATCCACGTCAAGAACTACTCTTTGAACTTACTGTCAGTGAAAAGCCAGATTCTCCCAGTAAATGAAATAATCACATTGTCTTAGAAAACACTATCTCATTTCCCTTTTTGAAAATAAGTATGTCATAAGGGCTGGGCAATGGTGCACAGAGTTAAGTGCATACAGCACTGAAAAGTTAAGGACCAGCACAAGAATCAAAGTTCCAGCCCCCAGTTCCCCACCTGTGTGTGTGTGTGGGGGGGGTCACTTCACAAGCGGTGAAGCAGGTCTGCAGGCGTCTAGCTTCCCCCCCACCTCTTCCTCTCCTCTCTTGATTTCTCTCTGTCCTATAAAAAAAAAAAATTGAAAAAATGGCCACAGGAGCAGTGGATTCGTAGTGCAGGCACCGAGCCCCAGTGATAACCCTGGAGGGGAAAATTTTAAAAAAGCATTACATTATCATTTGTATTGCCAGAAAATTCAGAGCTAAGAACTATCTTTATTTCCACCAAATTCCCTTTTTTCTAGATGTTCTTTGCATCTGTTAAGTTTAACATACTTTTCTTTTTACTTTTACCATTTAAATACATCTTCATATGTGACTATGTGACGAATGTATTTTCAGAAGACTGAAACCTACCGGGACCCTCTCTCACTGCAGGATCTGAGCAGACTGCTCTCTGAATGGAGCTGGTCTGCGTGTCCCTCTGTTTCTTCTCTGCCTCAAGATGCTTCTCTTTATGACTGGACCGGTAAATCCCTCCTCATTCTACAAGGTTAAAATTAGTGCTTCGTTCCTCTGGGTCCAACAACAATCTGTATCTCTCTCCCACAGCAGTTTTCTATTATAGTATAATGGTTCGTATTCTTTCATCAGGCTTTGATTTCCCTTTTGGAGTGAAGCTACCTTACTCATCTCCTCAGAATCGCTGCACACCACATGGTGGACACACAGTAAATATTTCTGAAAAAAAATGAGACAAAAGTGAAGCTAATGAGCTCAGTCAAGTACTCAAATCATCACAAGCAATTCCTGTCGTAGGAATGTATATGCAATGTCTTTGGAATTGTAACTAGTAATCAAAACCATGTCTTCTGTTATGAAGATCTGGTTTCTACTGATGATCATATACTGCTCCATTAATCATTTGTCCGCCAGCCAAGGGATCAGTGGACACACCCACCTTGTTGGAGCTACAAGCAGGAAACTGCAGGCAAACTACACAGGGGTGGTCTGTGCTCTCCACAAGGCTCACCAGAACAGCAAAGGCAGGTATGGAACAATCTATTTCAGTGTTTCCTGACAGGAGAAATACCATAATACTCTCCATGGTTCATCATGGAGGTTGAGTTTCACGTTTTGAATAAGGAGCAGAAAGTTCCTTTATAAAGATAATGGAAATTGAGGGGAAATTGATAATGAAAAGGAGGCTCATGGGAGAATCACTGTGGGTCCCTATAGCTTTCAAAATCCATCAGTAAAGTAGATTCTTAGAGATTGATAACATCAATGCATATAACAATGGAAATATTTAATTCAAGAGCTGAATTTTATAGACTAGCTTCATGGTAGACTTCAGTGGACATCTACCAAATAAGAATTGTATTTTCTGTCCTTGTGACTTTGATGTCTTGCACAGTGTTGGGAACTCTGATACATGCATAATCAACTGCCAACGAAAAATTCAATATTTTCCTAAAGAAATTAGGAATATTTTAATCATTTTTTCCTAAAGAAAATGAGAAAACGTTAACATAAAATCCATTGATATAACAGTATGATAAGTATTTAGAAATACTTCAAAAGAAAGGTGTAACATAAAATAAGTTCAAAATTATAATTATTTACGGAATAAAAAGACAGAACTACATTAGCAGTCTATGATCAGAAAACCAAGTTTTGATATGCATTTCTTTCACAAAATAAAGATCCTGATATTTGATGTAACACCAGTAAAGCTCTTTAGCATACATTTCTTTTAATAGTTACAGTGGTACAATCTATCAATTATTAAATTCTTCTTATAAACTTCTAGTAGAATATAACTTAATTACATCATATTTGACACCACTGAAATAGAATATATCTGATTTACTAGATGATGACCTGATCAGTTTTGAATCTTCCTATTTTGTCTGCAATACTGGGGATCATTGCCATTGGTAAAGATATTTTCTTTTTCCTGTAAGGCTTATCAATCAACAAAATTTCCTGATGGACTTATTGTTCTTGTTTATATTTGATTTCTGCTGTCATCTTGATCTCCTGTGACTCGATGTGCCTCAGTTTTTACATTCATGTTGACAAAAAGATTTTTCCCATATCTTTCCACAAGCCTGGGAAGTATATTTGCATAGCCAAGCCTTGTGTATCAAACTAAGCAGGATGAAAACATGTCACTATCCACTTAGTTCTATCTTATTTCACAGAGTATGCTGATTTTTAATGCTTTAATTACTCAACAAACATTAGCAACTTCTTCAGAGTTGCTTCAGACTAGCATATAAATACAGATACTTAAGGAACAGTTGTCTCTAACAACAGATTACTTATCCATTAACCTGAAATGTTCAATTGCAGTTGTCACTCTAGTTGTAGAATTACATTTTTAAAAATTTTTATTTATAAAATGGAAATATTGACGAGACTATAGGATAAGAGGCATACAATTCCACACAATTCCCAACACCAGAACTCCATATCCCCCTCTCCCCCCCCCCCCCCCCCCCGAAAGCTCTCTTGTTCTCTATCCCTCTGGGAGCATGGACCCAGGGTCATTGTGGGATGCAGAAGGTGGAAGGTCTGGCTTCTACAATTGCTTCCCCACTGAACATGGGTGTTGGCAGGTGGGTCCATACTCCCTTCCTATCTCTCTCTTTCCATAGTGGGGCAGAGATCTGGGAAGGCAGGGCTCCAGGACACACATACACACACACACAGAGAGAGAGAGAGAGAGAGAGAGAGAGAGAGAGAGAGAGAGGATTCCATATTTTAGCTTTAGCTATGTCCCAAATACAAAAGCCAGACCTTCAACCTTCTGTATCCCACAATGATCTTGGGTCCATACTCCCAGAGGGTTAAAGAATTGGAAAGCTATCAGGGGAGGGGATGGGATACGGAGTTCTGGTGGTGGGAATTGTGCAAAACTGTACCCCTCTTATCCTATAGTTTTGTCAATGTTTCCTTATTATAAATAAAAACTTTTAAAAAAAATAATTCCATATTTTAGCATATTTTGACCCAAAATATTTTCAGTAGCTTTACTTTGTTGTTATTTAATAGAGAAATATTGACACGATGTTTGTATGAGTAGTGTGAAGGTTAAAAATGTTACCTAACAACAACAATAAGCAATCTGCTTTTTTCTTCAGTGGAAAATAGTCTTTAATAAAATAAAAAGATGATCAAATGGGAAATAATATTCTGAGAGGTAACTATGTAACACAGCTCAGATCTAACTATTAAAACATGTCACCTTTATCATAAAGAGTAGGACACAAAATCGTAAGGCTGTACATTGCACCAACCACCAAAGACTTGTGTTCATCTCCTCCCACTTCCCACAGCTCACACAAAATCTTAGAGACAGATTGGGTTTTTGGTGTTTTTTTTTTCAACTTCATGTGTATCAGTTCTCTAGATTCCACAGATGAGTGAAACTATCCAGTAGTTGTCTCCAATTCCATCCATTTTGTCCCAAAGCACAGAGTAATGTTTTTTTTTGTTTGTATTTTGTTTTTTGATTGACAGTAGCATCCCATGAGTATATATCCCATAACTCCCTTTACAAGTTATTTTTTGATTGGGTATTTTGATTGCTATTGTGAATAATGAGGCTAACTGCAAACACAGAAGTGCATATGTCCTTTTGAATTAGTGTGATTTAAAAAAAATGAATAAATAAATGTCTAAGAGTGATATTACTGTGTCATAATATAATTCCATTTGTAATGGTTTGATTAACTTGTGGATATTGAACCATCATCCATTTTCTAAGGAGGAATCCAATTTGGTCTTGGTGAATTATTCTCTTGACAAGCTGTTGGATTTAATTTTCCAAGATCTTGTTAAGGATCTTTGCATCAGTGTTCATCAGGGGTATTTATCTGTAGTTTTTGTTTGTTTGTTTGTTAGATTTTTGGTGGGTTCTTTACTGCTTTGGGGATATGTCTGATTTTAATGTCATAGAATGTATTTAGGAGTCCTTTCCCTTCTTCGATTTTCTGTAAGAGTTTGAGGAGAATCAGTGTCGGTTCTTGGAAAGTCATAAAATTCATCTGTAGAGGTGTTTGGGACTGGGCTTTTACTCTTGGGAGACTTGATTATTGATTCAATTTCTGTACTAGTAATTTGTACCTTCAATCTTCCTCTTGGGTAAAGTTTGGCAGGTGAGATGATTCTAGGAATGCTTCTATTTCATCTAGGTTGTCCAACTTATTTGCATAGAGATGTTCATAATATTCATGTATCATTCTCTGTATCTTCCCACCTTTGGCCTTAATTTCATCTCTCTCATTCCTGATAGTTTTTTTATCATGGCTTCCTTTCTTTTTCTTTTCCTAAGTCTATCCTGGTTTATCTATTTTATTTATCCTCTTAAAGAACCAGCTCGAAATCTCTGTTGTCAGTTTCCCCACTGACAGGTTCCTAGCAGTATGGACATGAGTAATCATGCATATCTCACCCAAATTATTAGAAAGGGTTCATCTCTAGACCTTCACGTTCATGAAGATTTTTATCTCACTTGTTTAGTCCCCACAACAAGTAAGTAGTTGAAAATCACAACTAGAATAAAAGGTTTTGATGTAAATGGCACTTACCTTCATCATATGGAGTTAAGACCAGCTTGTCATTGTTGAAGATCAAAAGAATCAAGAAAGCTAGAAGTAGACCTACCTATGACCCTGAACTTCCTCTCCTGGGGGTATATCCTAAGGAAATAAACACACTTATCCAAAAATATCTGTGTACACCTATGTTCATAGAAGCATAATTTGTAATAGGCAAAACCTGGAAGAAACCCAGGTATCCAATCCAGGTGCATGGCTAGGAAAGTTGTGTTCTATATGTAGAATGGATTACTATTCAGATATTAAGAACGATGAAATCAGTCACCTTCTTCAGAACATCTCAGGTGGAACTTGGAGGAGACATAGTGTGATAAGCCAAAAAATTCTGGTCCCAGTTTGGGGTGTCAGTTGCTGGGGTAGCTTCGCGGGCAAGAGAGAGACGACCAGGGACCCATGGCTGAGTGGGACGAAGTTCAATCTTTATTGAGTGGGAATGCAGTGTGATCTAGCTAGCTCTAATAGCAATCCTGTCCTATATATATATATCTCCTGAGGCAATAGTGTCAGGAAGAGGGAGTACATAGGATGGGGGTGGGGAGAAGGAAAAAGCATGGGAACCAGTGGGGATTAAACCAGTGTGAACAAAACAATGATTATGTAAATAGACCACAAGCAATGCAACAGAAGGGGTCTTAGAAGCAGAATTTAGAAGCATACCAACAACAAAAAAAAGAAATTAAGATTGAATACTGTAGGATCTCACTGATTGGCATAACTGAAGAAACAAGAACAGAGATGGGAAATGGAAAGTAAACCTTGAACTGGGTTTCATGTATGAAGGCAACTCAAGGGAGAGAGAGCAGTCAAGGTAATGGACAGGAGAGGCTCAGTTCTGCTACATGATAGTTGAGAAGGACCTGCTGGGAGTGACAGTGGTTTGCAGACACCTATCATGTGGAGATGAGAAATCCTACCTAGGTGTCAACAACTATGCTGTAAACCACTACCTGTCCCAATGAAATGATTAAAAACATGAATGCCAACATCACTGAATATCATCAATTATGAGAACAGACCTGTTCTAAGAAATAAGAAGAAATGGATGGAACAAGAGATGCAGAGATGTGGGCATGCAACAAGGGAAAGAAGAAACCAAGAGGCAGAGGAATGGAGGACATATGCCCATCTGATAATTCTTCAATTTTCACAGTTCTAGGTATATTGGCAGCTTCCAATTCCCCCTGATCTTTCCTTTTGTCCTTGGGAAAATTCCACTTTGAACTGAGCTGAGTGATTTTCTGTTTATCTTATTCAACAATTCTTAACCAAGACATTGCTTCTTAAGCCAACTGTCAGCTTCCATTGTTAAGTGACTTAATGAATAAGCTTTCTGGTTTGTCTCATAGTTCTACTGGCAATTACAACAATGCCAGGGAAATTCTATGCATTTTCATGTTATTTAGATCACTTTATTGAGGAAATATTTTTACATAGTTCACTGTCACAGATGTTAACTTTTAGTTGGTTTCTACACATATTCTCTCAATAAACAATAATTACATGATGACTTTTTTCAGGTAATGGACTGATTCAGATTCAACTGAGAATAAGTTTTAGAATGTAAAGGAATAAGGGTAAAGAAAGTATCCTGAAGGCTGCAAGAGAAAAACAAAGAGTCACCTACAGAGGAAAACCCATAAGGCTAGTAGCAGACTTACCTACACAAACACTACAGGCCAGAAGAGGATGTCAAGATATCTAAGGAGAGCTCAATGAGAAAGGCTTTCAACCAAGACTACTGTATCCTACTAGACTGTCATTCAGACTACATGAAGGCATAAAAACCTTCTCAGAGATGCAACAGTTGAAGGAATCAATTATCACCAAGCCTGCCCTAAAGAAGTTCTGAAAGGTCTCCTATAAACAGACAACCATATATATGCCATGTATCAGAACACTCTAAAAATCTACAAGAATGGTGTTAAAATATCTTCAATCTTTGATATCAATAAATGTTAATAGCCTGAATTAACCTATTGAAAGGCACAGAATAGGAAGATGGATCAGAAAACACAACTCAACGATATGCTGTCTACAGGAAAACAACCTAACTCAACAAGACAAACACAGACTCAGTGAAAGGACTGAAAATTATCAGACAAGCCAATGGCCCATAAAAAAGGGCAGGAACATCTATTCTCATATCTGACAGGACAGGATTTAAAATAAATAAAATTTTAAAAGATAGGGATGACCTATGGTCATCTAATCTTTGATAAGGGGGCCCAAAGTATTAAATGGAGAAAGGAAGCTCTCTTCAATAAATGGTGCTGGAAAAACTGGGTTGAAACATGCAGAAGAATGAAAATGAACCACCTTATCTCACCAAAACAAAAATCAACTCCAAATGGATCAAGGACATGGATGTTAGACCAGAAGCTATCAAATACTAAGAGGAAAACGTTGGTGGAACAATTTCCCACCTAAACTTCAAGGACATCTTCCATAATACAAACCCAATTGCAAGAAAGACTAAAGAAGAAAAAAAAATCAAAGCAACTACATAAAATTGAAAAGCTTCTGCACAGACAAAGAAACTGTCACACAAACAAGGAGACCCCTAACAGAATGGGAGAAGATCTTCAAATGCCATACATCACACAAGAGACTAATCACCAAAATATACAAAGAGCTCAGCAAACTTAGCAACAAAAAATCAAATGACCCCATCCAAAAATGGACAGAGGATATTAACAGAATATTCACTATAGAAGAGATCTAGAAGGCTAACAAACACATGAAAAATTGGTCCAGGTCGCCAATTGTCAGAGCAATGCAAATAAAGACAACATTGAGACACCACCTCACTCCTGTGAGAATGACATACATCAAAAAGGACAGCAGCAACAAATGCTGGAAAAGTTGTGGGGACAGAGGAAGCCTGCTGTACTGCTGGTGGAGATGTAAATTGGTTCAGCCTCTCTGGAGAACAGACTGGAGATCTCTCACAAGGCTAGACATGGACCTTCCATATAACCCAGTAATTCCTATCTTGGGATACACTCCAAGGACTCCATAACACTCAACCAAAAACATACATGTATACCTATGTTCATAGCAGCACAAATTGTAATAGCTAACACCTGAAAGCAACCCAGGTGTCCAACAACAGGCGAGTGGCTGAGAAAGCTGTGGCATATATACACAATGGAATATTATGCAGCTATTAAGAACAATGAGCCCACCATCTCTGACCCATCTTGGACAAAGCTAGAAGGAATTATGCTGTGAGATGTTGGGAACATGTGTGAGCCTGATAGAGCTTAGGGAGAATCACCCCCATCTTTGGATGGAGGTCTGGGAAGATAACCTCTTGGTAAGTCTCTCTCAATCAAGGTGAGCATAAGGGGGGAAACTCAGACTTGGTTCTTTCCTTCTTGACTCTCAGGCCCACAGATACCACAGTACTTCCCTCGATTAACTGCAGACCACATGGCCCAGATTCACTTATTCAAAGTCACCTTCTGATCACAGAAGAACACACCTTGTTACACACTTCATTACACACCTCAGACCCCAGACAAGAGAAATTCCAAACTATATGGCCTTTTGATATCCATCTTCTCTCTGCCTCACCCTACGGGTTTAACCCCTATGCTTCTCTCAAATACCTTTGGATAATTAAGTTGCTTGTGTTATGGAAAATAACTGTCTTGTATCTCATCAATTCCTGTCATACCAACCCCCTACCTTAGGGGCATGCTGACTGTTAAGAAACCTGTAATTTCTGTCATATTGCAACAATAATTACCTCCATTGCTTTTCTATTTAACTCATGTCCACTTTGCCAATAAACGGACTCTAGGATTCTGGGACTCAAGGACTCAGATTCTAGATTCACGCTAAGAGTCCCTTGGTGTCTTTTACTTCGTGTCACCCCTGTCGTGAGCGATAAAGAACCAGCCTGTTACCTTTCCCCTGGAGGACACCCTGCCGGAGAAGGAGAGAGACAAGTGAGGTAAGTCAGAAAGATAACGATGTGTAAAGAATGATCCCACTCATCAACAGAAGTTGAGAAAGAACAGAAAGGGAAACTAAAAGCAGAATTTGACTAAATCTGGAGTAGAGCACAAAAGTAAAATCCTTGGTGTGAGGATGCGGGTGGATATTTGGTTTCCCGAGGTAGGAGGTAGTGGGGGTAGGGGAAGGAGGATGAGTGGGATGGGACATGGTATTTTTGGTGGGAATGGTGTGTATGTACACTGCTATTAATTTGTAGTCATATAAATCACTAGTTAATATGAGAGAGGGAAAATTGATTGTATGTCTCAAAAATTTTAAAGCACAGACTGAATCATTTTAATACATAGGGTGAATCTTTGATATGTCGATTCTCTCAAAAGCCTAGACTAGGGAGAACAGAAGCAACTGGTGGCACAGCTATATACAAGTAATGTCAAAGGACATAAATTATGGTGATGTTGGGTATTATACAACAAATCCTAACAAAGGGATTTTTCAAAGTTAACCCAATTACCAAGTAATGTGATTATTCCAGTAACTATCTATTGTCTTCTTGAACCCTAAATCAGCAGGAACTTCACATTTCCACTATAGAGTCTATATTTCCCCATTCATGAAACCTTAGGGTGGGGCACACTTTCCTGCATGCTTCTCTCAGTCCAAATCAAATAATATTGCATCTGCAGATCCCAACCTAATAAATGCAATGAGTACCACCTCAGCATGCTTCACTTCAGATTGTATCCAGAGACTTCAGGAGTGGAATGACAATCCTTCAGCTTCATTACACGGATGAGACATTTCCTTTCATAGTATTCTCTAATTCCATTCCATGCAGTTAACTTCCTAACAAAGTCCCAAAACCTAGATACAGACTAAGTCATGTGAGATAGAGCATATGTTCACATGTATCCATAAACTAGGGAAAAATATATACCCAAAAGCAAAAATACACAATAGTCTGCAGTGAGTACCCCCCAACACTTCATTTGCACTATTCCAGCCATTAGGGCCATGATTGTTCAACAATTTGTTTGGCTTTGTATGTTAACTCTCTTTTCAGCCACCAGGTTCCAGATGCCAGCATGATGCCTACCAGACTTCCCTGGACAGACAACACCATCAGTGTGTCCTGGAGCCCTGCTTACCCAGAGCCCCATTCTACTAGGTAAAGTGAGAGACAGGCCAGGAGTATGGATCAACCAGTCAACATCCATGTTCAGCAAGGAAGCAATTACAGAAGTCAGAACTTCCACCTTCTGCATCCCACAATGACCTCAGAGGGATAAAGAATATGAAAGTTATCAGGGGAGGCAATGGGATATGGAAATCTGGTAGTGTGAATTGTGTTAAATTGTACCCCTCTTATTCTATGGTTTTGTTAATATCTCCTTTTTTAAATAAAAAAAAGATAGGGATGGAAACTACTTAATGCTCAGAGGATCAGTCAATCTGAGGACTTAACAATTATTAATATCTCTGCACCCAATGAGAAGACATCTAATTACATCAAATATCTACTGAAAGAGCTACAGCAATATATTAACAGCAACACAGTCATAGTAGGGGACTTCAACACCCCACTCTCTCAACTTGACAGATCATCCAGGCAGAAAATCAATAAAGACATTAGGGAGCTAAGTGAGGACATAGATAAACTAGAACTATTGGACATTTTCAGAGTCATTCATCCCAAGAAACTGAACTACACATTTTACTCAAGTCCACATGGGTCATTCTCAGGGATAGGCTGTATGCTAGCCCACAAAGACAGCATCAGCAAATTCAAGAGCATTGAAATCATGCCAAGCATCTTCTCAGACCACAGTGGAATTAAATCAACACTTAAAAATCAACAAAAGATTAGTAATAGTCCCAAAATGTGGATGTCAACAGGACACTACTTAACAACTACTGGTTCAAAGTGGAAATAAAAGAAGAAATTAAAATGTTTGGAGAGTTCAATGAAAATGAATTCACAAGCTATCAAAATATTTGGGACACAGCTAAGGCAGTACTGAGAGGGATGTTCATAGCCATAAAAGCACACATTGGGAAACCAGAAAAAGCACAAACAGCCTGATTGCACATCTTATAGACCTAGAAGTAGAATAACAAAGGAATCCAAAAGCAACCAGAAGGAAAGAAATCACTAAAATTGGGGCAGAAATAAATAACATTGAAAATAAGAAAACTATACAAAAGACCAATGAAAGTAAATGTTGATTATTTGAAAGAGTGAACAAAATTGACAAACCTTTAACCAGAATCACAAAACAAAAATGGGAGAAGACCCAAATAAATCGGATTGTAAATGAAAGAGGAGATATCACAATAAATACCGCAGAAATTCAACATATCATGTGAGACTTCTATGAACAACTATATGTAACCAAGCTAGAGAACCTGGAAGAAATGGACAATTTCCTAGATAACTACAAACTTCCAAAATTAAGTAATGAAGAACTGGATAATATGAACAGGCCCATCATAGCCAACAAAATTGAAACAGTTATCAAAAACCTTCCCAAGAATAAAAGTCCTGGACCAGATGGTTTCACAAATGAATTCTACAAAACCTTCAAAGAAGAACTAATACCTCTACTTTTAAAGGTCTTCCAGAAGACTCTAGACACTGTAATACTCCCTTCAAGCTTCTGTGAAGCCAACATAACTCTGATACCAAAAGCAGACAGGAACACAGCCAAAAGAGAAAACTACAGACCAATATCTCTGATGAGCACAGATGCTAAATATTGAACAAAATTCTAGTCAACCAGATATAGCAGTATATTAAAAAAAGTGTTCATCATGACCAAGTGGGGTTTATCCCAGGCATGCAAGGTTGGTTTAATAGATATAAATCAATTAATGTGATCCACCACATCAACAAAAGCAAGACCAAAAAGCACATGGTCATATCAATAGATGCAAAGCCCTTGATAAAATACAACATCCTGTTATGATCAAAACACTCCCAAAAATGGGAATAAATTAAAAATTCCTGAAGATAGTTGAGTGTATATATAGTAAACCTACAGCCAATATCATACTCAGTGGTGAAAAACTGGAAGCATATCCCCTCAGATCAGGTATTAGACAGGGCTGCCCACTATCACCATAGGAACGTAGTGTTGGAAGTTCTTGTCATAGCAATCAGGCAGATGCAAGGAATTAAAGGTATACAGACTGGAAGAGAAGAAGTCAAACAATCCCTATTTGCAGATGACATGATAGTATACATAGAAAAACCTAAGGAATCCAGCAAGAAGCTTTTGGGAATCATCAAACAATACAGTAAAGTGTCAGGCTACAAAATTAACATTCAAAATTCAGTGGCATTCCTCTATGCAAACACTAAGTTAGAAGAACATGAAATACAGAAATCAATTTCTTTCACTATAGCAGCAAAAACAATAAAATATCAGGAATAAACCTAACCAAAGAAATGAAAGACTTGTATACTGAAAATTATGAGTCACTACTCAAGGAAATTGAAAAAATACATAAAGAAGTGGAAAGATATTCCATGTTCATGGGTTGGAAGAATTAACATGATCAAAATGAATATAGTACCCAGAGCCATATATAAATTTAGTGCTATCCCCATCAAGATCACAACCACATTTTTTAAGAGAATAGAACAAGTGCTACAAATGTTTATCTGGAACAAGAGAAAACCTAGAGTTGCCAAAACAATCTTGAGAAGAAAGAACAGAACTGGAGGCATTACACTTCTATATCTCAAATTGTATTATAGGGCCATTGTCATCAAAATTGCTTGGTATTGGAACATGAATAGACACACTGACCAGTGGAATAGAATTGGGAGCCCAGAAGTAAGCCCTCACACCTATGGACATCTACTCTTTTTTTTTATTTATTTAAGAAAGGAGACATTAACAAAACCATAGGATAGGAGGGGTACAACTCCACACAATTCCCACCACCCAGTCTCCATATCCCATCCCCTCCCCTGATAGCTTTCCCATTCTCTATCCCTCTCGGAATATGGACCCAGGGTTGTTGTGGGTTGCAGAAGCTGGAAGGTCTGGCTTCTGTAATTGCTTCCCCACTGAACATGGGCATTGACTGGTCAATCCATACACCCAGTTTGCCTCTCTCTTTCCCTAGTGGGGCAGGGGTCTGGGGAATCAGGACACATTGGTGGGGTCATCAGTCCAGGGAAGTCTGGTTGGCATCATGCTGGCATCCAGAACCTGGTGGCTGAAAAGAGAGTTAACTTACAAAGCCGAACAAATTGTTGAACAATCATGGACCTAAATGCTGGAATAATGCAGATGAAGTGTTGGGGGAGGTACTCTCTGCAGACTTTTGTGTACTTCTGCTTTCAGGTATATGTCTTTACTTGGTTTATGGACACGTGTGAACATATGCTCTATCTCAGGGGACCTGGTCTATATCTAGGTTTGGGGACTTTATTGGGGAGTGGACCACCTGGAATAGAATTAGAGAATACTGTGAAAGGAAAGATCTAATTCAAGTGATGAATCTGAAGGGTTGTCATTCCACACGTGAAGTCTCTGGACACAGTCTGAAGTGAAGCATGTTAGGGTGGCACTCATTGCATTGACCTCTACTCTTTGACAAAGGTGATCAGACTATTTAATGGAGAACACTGATTCTCTTCAACAAATGGTGTTGGAAAAAATGGGTTAAAACATGCAGAAGAATGAAACTAAACCCCTATATTTCACCAAACACAAAAAAGTAAATTGCAAGTGGATCAAAGACATGGATGTTAGACCACAAACTATCAGATACTTAGAGGGAAATATTGGCAGAACTATCTTCTGCATAAATTTTAAAGACATCTTCAATGAAACGAATCCAATTGCAAAGAAGACTAAGGCAAGCATACACCTATGGGACTACACCAAGTTAAAAAGTTTCTGCACAGAAAAAGAAACCACTACCCAAACCAAGAGACTCCTCACAGAATGGGAGACGATCTTTACATGCCATACATCAGACAAGAGGCTAATAACAAACTATAAAATAGCTTGCAAAACTCAACAACAAGAAAATATATGACACCATCCAAAAACCGGGAGAGGACATGGACAGAGTATTTG
The DNA here is from genome assembly GCF_950295315.1 of Erinaceus europaeus. Classification (NCBI taxonomy): domain Eukaryota; kingdom Metazoa; phylum Chordata; class Mammalia; order Eulipotyphla; family Erinaceidae; genus Erinaceus; species Erinaceus europaeus. The sequence continues at coordinate 2,868,080 of NC_080165.1, forward strand.
TTGTTGAGCGCGGGCTACGGAGATGAGAGAGAGGAGGTCTGGAGAGAAGCGGGAACACAAATCTTTATTTGCGCTGGCACCTCAGAGTTGGGTGCTAGAGAGGCAGGTTGGGCCACGTGGAGGTAGCGAAAATGGCCACCTCACACAGTAATCTTTCCTGTGTCTGAACACCGGAGTGAAGCACTGGCAAGAGAGAGAGGTGTGGAAGAAGAAAGGCTTTTATAGGAGTAGCTTTCACGAGAATGGGAAGAGGGAGGAGTAACCATAGCACTCCAGGATAGGGTAATAACTCTTGTGAGAATGGGAGGGGGAGGAGAAACCAAAGCACTCCAAATATCTCGGGGAAATAGACAATGCCCTGAGGGCACAACATGGAGGAACAAGCACTCTGAGAATGTCCCAGATCTCATGGGAACTAGCAGTAGCCCAAGGGGACAACATGGCGGATGTGACTACATCTACATAATTTCCCAGCATCTCCCCCTTTCCTTTTATCTACTGCCCAGGGCAACAGTGTGTAAAGTCTGTGAACTACTCAGGGTCAGTCTATGAAAAACCAGCAACGTGAAGGGAAAAAAGCTGCTGTAAAATTGTCTAAAGTGTCCAAAGGGTATACCAGCAAGTCCGATAAAAGTCTTAGTCCAAAGTAGGCGACTAGGGGGAGAAATGGCAGGGGATGAAATGCTGCGTGAGGAAGGTCAGCCTCTGGAATTCAGCTTTTCTGTAGAAAGTGAGCTGGAACCGCCAAAACATGACAGGTCAAAGCAAAATCAGGAAAGGCAGACAGGCAGTAAAAAGGTTCTGTCCTTGGAGTCTGTGAATCAGGTTCTTCAGATCATGTCAAGTGACATCTAGGGTTTCGGGGGGTGTGCCACTGTAGTCGTGCCATCTAGTGGGTGATGTCAGGGTGTGCAGGGGTCCAGATGTTTTTTTCGGGGGGGGATTCCTGTGGAAGAAACACAAACAATCTGCTTCTCGTGTTTAGCAGGGCATCTGATTTGAATGCTTTATAGAAAAAGAGGTTTGGTGCCTTGACCAACTGAGTATTTGGGGATGTATCTTTCCTACTCATTTACGATTATATTTTATATTATTTGTCATAGTAGTCAGCCGTTATCTGGAAGGTCCTGGGTGATTCATGGGGAAAAAGAACTTATCTTTTAACAAAGACTCTAAGGTGTAGGGAAGGGGGAACTATCTTATCCCCCCCTTTTTTTTGTATCTTGCCTTTGTTGCCCTAGTTGTTTTATTATATGTAATTATATTGTTGTTATTACTGATATTGTGGTCGTTGGATAGAACAGAGAGAAATGGAGAGAGGAGAGAAAGACAGAGAGGGGGAGAGAAAGACACCTGTAGACCTGCTTCACCGCCTGTGAAGTGATTCCCCTGCAGGTGAGGAGCCGGGGGCTCAAACTGGGATCCTCAAGCTAGTTCTTGCACTTAGCGCCACCTGCGCTAAACCCGCTGCGCCACCACCTGATTCCCAGAAACTATCTTTTAACATAAACTCTATGGCCATGCCAATAGCAACCTTGAGGGCACATGTGGCTCCCCACATGTCCCCCTGTCTTATATCATGTTTTGATGTTTGGCAGACTTTGTTTTGTGGCAGGGTGGACTGTGCCTGTCTTAGGTTGGGGATCAGCCTTCCGTCTTACCCGTCATTGGAACACCTGGTCATTTTTGCCCAGTAGTACTAGGTGCCCTGTCTTAGGTTGACTGGATAGTGCTAGTTTCCTCTTACCCATCATTGGCTAGCCAGCCCTCTACATGGTGGACGTTCTGATGGAGGGGGGCAAATCCTCCACAGCAACTCAATATTCTGCCACGTCCAGCCTATGATAGTGAGTTTGTATAGGTTGCATCTTTATATCTTTATGGCATCAATCTGTTGCCAAAAAAGGCCATGAGCTTGTTAAGAATTATAGGACCGTAGTCTGGGAGGTGTCGCAGTGGATAAGGTGTTAGACTCTCAAGCGTGAGGTCCCAAGTTCGATCCCTGGAAGCACATGTACCAGAAAGATATCTGGTTCTTTCTCTTTCCTCCTCTCTTTCTCATTAATAAATAAATTAAAATGTTGAAAAAAAAGAATTATAGGACCTATTGTGAGCAGAAGAAGTAAAACAAGCTAGGGTCTCACAACTAAGGGTAGACAGGTAAGGAAGGGGGAATTTATCCATTTGTATGAAGAGGTAGGATCATATCTTAAGTCTAAGGGAAGCAGTCAGTGGATGTGATGTCCAGGGGAACAGCCATTTTTCTTTGGGGGTAGTAAAGGATGTCTGTGGCATGGGTGATGTTATAAAGGGAAACATCTTTAAATTGTTGGCTGACAAAGGCATGGCTATGGTGGCAAGACAAGATACCCCAGTTAAGTTTACAAGAATATGTGAATGTTGTTAATTCACATAGGTTGGATATGGAGGAACTTCTTACAGTTTAATACCTTACCATATGAACAGATGATTCCTCATATGAAGGCTTGATAGCTGTAATCACTTACTTGTGAAAAACAATAAAACTTGTAATAAGTTAGAGGTTTACTATAATTGACTTTGGACTATAAACAGACTCAGGTTACTTAGAGAGTTAATGCATGTTAGTGTCAATGGTTTGAACATTTAGAGTACTTCTGAGCAGATGGGTCATACAAAATTTTTTGGTCATTCAGCACACTCACTCACAAAACACAACTGGCCAGTTATAACATAAGACATTCAGGGAAGGGGTAGGAGAGAGGGTTCTGTGAGCCAACTTTTGTAGGTTCTGCCATGTCATATTATGGATCCTGGGATGTATCCTGCATCTAGTCCTCTTGTATTTCTTGTTCTTCAGGGATAACAGTGCCATCATGTGCATATTGTCGGACATGGTGGGCAGGAATCCAGACAGGTTTAGAGTAATTATGAGGGAAAATGCATGCAAAACCTCTTCCCATGGTCAATAGAGGGTCTGGCCCTTTCCAAATTTTATCAAGTGGGTCTTTCCATTTGACCTTAATAGATGGGAGAGTAGATGGTGTTTGCCACTGAAGAATAATAGGAGGTAAGTCCGAGTTATTGTAAATATTAAAGAAATTTAATGTAGTTAAGGCTTTTGCTAGCTGGATATTGGGGGGTACATTCCTCCTTTATCTTTATTTAATTGAACCTTAAGGGTTTGATGGGCACTCTCGACAATGCCTTGTCCCTGTGGATTATAGGGAATGCCTGTGGTATGCGTAATGTTCCAGAGGGAACAAAAATCTTTAAATTGTTTGCTGGTAAACACTGGTCCATGGTCAGTTTTCAGTTGAAGAGGTAAGCCCATCACAGCAAAACAGGAGAGCATATGGTTTATAAGCTTTTTAGAGCTTTCTCCTGTCTGAGCTGTTGCCCACATAAATTTAGAAAAGGTATCAATTGAGACAAACACATATTTTTTTTGCCAAAGTTTGGTATGTGGGTGACATCAATTTGCCAAATAGCATTAGCTTTTAAGCCTCGAGGGTTAACACCAATAATCTGAATAGCAGGTGTTTTTATGAGACTTGCACAGGAAGAGCATGTAGCTAGGATATGTTTTAACTGTGATAAAGTAACATCAGGAAATCGAGGTCGAAGGCCTTTAAGATTAACATGGGTTAGGGAATGAAACTTAGCAGGATCAGAGACAGAGACTAGGAGAGTTCCTGTGGAGGCAAGGCAGTCAGCTGCAGCATTCCCTTTGGACAGGGCACCAGGAAGAGGGCTGTGGGAACGAAGGTGCTGAATATATACTGGTTGGGTTCGAGAAGAGAGCATAGAGGCGATTTGAATCAAGAGGGGGAAAGTGGGTTGTCATCAATTTTCACATAAGAACGAGCAAGCCATGGGAGTAAGTTAACAGTATACACACTGTCAGAAAAAAGGTTGAAAGATTCAGGTACAGCTTTTAATGCAAGGAAAACAGCATAAAGTTCTTTGTACTGAGGGGAATTCTCAGGAAGCTCAGTAAAGAGAGGTTTAGGGGGTTGTTTGCTCGGGTAATATATGAGGGCAGCAGCTCCCTTTTTTCCACCATCAGTGAAGACTGTAGTAGCAGAAGGAATGGGATCTTGAGAGAAAAGTTTAGGTGCTAGTAGAGGCAAAAGAGGTAAAGAACCTATCAATTTATTAGAAGGAAAATGGTTATCTATTTGTCCTGGAAACCCCATGAAGCTTATGGCAAAGTGGGAATGATGGCATATAAGCCACTCTGTATCTGTGAAAGAAAAGGGCAGAATAATTAAATCTGGTTCTTTCCCTAAGACCTGCACAGACCTATTTCTCCCTTGGTAAACCATGAATGCTAATGCGTCTATCTCAGTGAGGAGTCTTGGAGTTCCTCCTACTGGCGTGTGAAGCCACTCAAGAACCCCATGTTTCTGCCACAGTGCCCCTACTACTGTGGGGGTGGAGTTGAAGATTAGAAGGTTTACTGGAGAGGAGGGGGAGAATCGAACAAGGTGCATGTCCTGGAGGGCCTGGTTAACCCTTTCCAGTACCGAGGAGGCCTCGGGAGTTAACTTACATTTTGAGGAGGGCTGTTTGTTTCCTTTTAACAGGTCAAACAGTGGTTGGAGGCAGCTTGTAGGCAGATAGAGATACTGCCTAAGCCAATTTAGATTTCCTATAAAACTTTGTAAAGAAGCAAGAGTAAGGTTAGAAGGAAAGGTGACATTAGGTTTTAAACAACAAATGGCGCCCACGTGGACCGGACCTGTGCATCTCTCAGATAAGTAAAGACAATTTGGCTACTTATGTACTATGGCCTTCTCTTCTGCTTGTGAAGAGATCTCCAAACACCTCTGCCCTTTCTTCATGAGACTGTTTTGCTGTTTCTGGAACATTTATCTCTGGACCACTCTGTGTTTTCCACTCGCTCGGACGCACTCAGAACAGCCAGCTGAGTTGGGAGGAGCCAGTGGGCGGGGGGCGAGGTGCAGAGCTGTGTTTCCACCTGGTGGAGCAGCCAGCCAGCCAGCCAGCCAGCCAACCAGCCAGCCCGCCGCACCCAGACAACCCTGCGCACCATGCCCGCAGCCCCGCAGCCCACAGGCCAACGCCAGCACACAGAAGCCTGATGCCAACACGCTGGAGCCCGATGCCAACACACAGGAGCCCGATGCCAGCATGCAGGCCAGCCCACAGGAGCCGGCTTTCCACCACGTGTTGCAGGGCACTGGGCATGGGATCCCTCCACGCTGCTTGGCCACTGCGAGCAGGGCAGAAGACATGGCAGGGCCATGGAACAGGGCAGTAGATATGACAGGGCCATGGGGCAGGGCCACTGTAGCCTATCATGGCTGCCACCCCAGGGCACCTTGGCCCACGCCTTCTGCATGGCTGGCCCGCCCGCCCTCATGCTATGGAGTCTGGACAGATCCCAGCCCCCCCCAGAGACCTCGGGCTCCCTGCCGAAACTGGGCCCCCTGGCCGCGATCTCCAGCTCTGGTCTGAAGGCAGACAAGCTGGAGTACACAGAGATTTGTGCAGAGATCGCAACCTGCAATTCCTAGAAGTGGAGTTACGCTGGAGGCCACCGCCGGATGGTGACCCCCCCAACAACTGAGACAGTACAGATCTAAATTCGTGTTTGAAATGACATGTCTTCGTAACAAAAGTTTCTATCCTTGTGTATTAATGACCATGTGTATGTGTGTGTTTAAAATTTGGTTACATTAACTTTAAGGTTAAAAGTGTAACTTTAAGACTAAATTCTTACCAGGCAAAGTTAAATGAAAAAGGTTTTCAACGTAATTCTCATAAAGATAAAATTAACTTACATTTAAAGTCTGAGGTAAAAATTAGTTAACAATCAATATATTTTAACTAAGTTCGTCTAAACAAGACCTGCGCACACCGAGGGTGTGTCTCCATCTTGAATGGATGTAACAAAAGGTTAAATAGACTTGTTGATATGTAAAACTCTTGATTACCTTCTCTATTACAAATGGTAGATTGCACAATGGCTATGCTAATTATTCTCATGCCTGAGGTTTTCTTTCCTGTGCACACCTAGGGTGTGTCTCCATCTTGAATGGATGTAACAAAAGGTTAAAAAGACGTTGTTGATATGTAAAAGTCTCAAATTCCTTCTCTATCAGAAATGTTAGATTGCGTTATGGTTATGCTAATAACAAGTTTTGTTTCATAGTAAGTAAATTGCAGCCAGCTGCCTTTGGGACTCTAGGCCATTCCCTGCCCCCATGCAAATGTCCGCCGAGACAAGTGCGCCCCCCAGAGGCAGAAAATGTTTTTTTTAAGCTGATAAAGTTTTGCCCACAGAGGCAAAAAATGGCCCCCTCAAGCCTTCCCTTGGCATCACACTGTTTCCTCCATGTTTGTGCCAGTTTTTTTTTTGAAAATGCCTATATGATATAGGTTTCTGTTCACCCCACACCCCTGATACTGTGGTCATTTAGTTAAAAAGAAAAGGGGGAATATATTGGTATTCTTCATAGTGGTTTGTTCCCCTTCCTCCCCATCTCTAGTTGATTGTGGTTTAGTCCTGCTAGTTTGGCAGGCCGCTTGTCCCCGCCCCAGGAAGAAACCCAGATAGAGTTCCAGAGTGACAGAGTTCGAGAGTTCTTGGTGCCGCCGTGGGGGAAGGAGGCAGGAGAGTTCTGTTTGGTGATTAGTTTGGGTTAGTTTATGAATCGTTGTTCCTGAATAAAGAAATATAGCTTCCCAGCCCAGCCGCATGTCTCTGGTCATCTCTGTTACCCACCTGTGAAGCTAGTCCAGCCTGCTGAAGCCAGCCCGTCGAAAACAACAAATATTCACATAGAAGAGATCCAAAAAGCCGATAAACACATGAAAAAAATGCTCCCAGTCTTTGACTACCAGAGAAATGCAAATACAGACAAAAATGAGATACCACTTCACTCCTGTGAGAATGTCACACATCAGAAAAGGTAACAGCAGCAAATGATAGAGAGCTTGTGGGGTCAAAGGAACCCTCCTGCACTGCTGGTAGGAATGTAAATTGGTCCAACCTCTGTGGAGAACAGTCTGAGAACTCTCAGAAGGCTAGAAATGGACCTGCCCTATGATCCTACAATTCCTCTCCTAGGGATAGATCCTAAGGAACCCAACACACCCATCCAAAAAGATCTGTGTACACATATGTTCATTGCAGCACAATTTTAATAGCCAAAACCTGGAAGCAACCCAGGCGTCCAACAACGGATGACTTGTTGAGCAAGTTTTGGCATATATATACAATGGAATACTACTCAGCTATTAAAAATGGTAACTTTACCTTTTTCAGCTGATCTTGGATGGACCTTGGAAAATTCATGTTAAGTGAAATAAGTCAGAAACTGAAGGATGAATATGGGCTGATCTAACTCTCAGGCAGAAGTTGTAAAACAAGATTACAAGAGAAAACACAAGTAGAACCTGAAGTGGAATTGGTGTATTGCACCAAAGTAAAAGACTCTGGTGTGGGCTGAAGGCAGAATACAGGTCCATGAAGGATGACAGAGGACCTAGTGGGGGTTGTATTGTTATATGAAAAACTGGGAAATGTTATGCATGTACAAACTATTTTATTTACTGTTGAATGTAAAACATTAATTCCCCAATAAAGAAATTTAAAATTAAAAAGATAAAATCAAGAATAACTTTGAATTTGCTGTAATCCTGACCTAATAAAAGTGAAATCTACAGCAAAAATATGAAAAAATATGTCCAAACTATGAAGTTTATTTTCACTGCAATGTGAGAATTTCGTATATTACTTATGATTATGTAGGTGCACTCAACTGGGTTTGCCACTGCCCAGCCTTGTATATTACTTAATGTGAATAAGTGGTTAATCATTCAAGGAAACCCAAAATAATCATTAATAAAAGGAGTTGGTGGGGGCCCAAAGGTGGTGCATCTGGTTAAACGCACATATTGTCAAGCATAAGGACCCAGGTTTGAGCCCCCATTCCCCACCAGCAGGGGCTTAAGAAGTGAAGCAGGTCTGTAGGTGTCTATATTTCTCTCCCCCTCTCAATTTCTCTCTGTCCTATTTAAAGAAAGAAAGAAAGCTAGAAAAAAAAGGGAGTTGGTAATAAAAGTATTTTTAGAAAAGAAATGTCAACTATTACCTTTATTCAAAATGATACAAACACAATCTTTAGCAGATAATATGGTCATATTCATTGCCTGTTTATTCTAAAGTAACACATACTTTGAGACTCAATTGAATGCCACTAAAATTCTCTTCTAAAAGCCCTAGTATTCTGTAAGATTTCAATGGATATCCTGTGAAAAAAAACTAATCCACAGATAAATAATCAGATGTCATTCTATTATCTTCCACCTACTCCCAGATAAATAGAGATAGACATTCTTAGAACATTATATCTGCAGGAAAAAGTGTGGAGAGCTAGCAAGCACTGTGGTAGGGAAATCTTTCTCTAAAGCACTTAGGCACTTTGTTAGGTACCTGCAACTGTCTAGTAAATAAAGGATACATGGTTTCTTTCCTAATACCATAATGGCAAATAAATAGATAGTAAACATGAAATGTAAATATAAAACAACAAACTCTGATAAGACCTATACATAGAAACAATGAACCACCAAGCAAGAATACTTCCCTGATGAGGGGCTGGAATGTACTGAGAAGAAAAAAAAATCAGCAGAGAATGTTGTGACAGTAAGTACTCTCAGTAAGTAACTCTGAGGCCACAAAAAAGGAGGTTGAATCAGTGCCACAGAATGAATTCTCTGGGAAACTTCTCTCCAGAAGAAAATGAAGATCATCTTTCCAGGGGAGGGTGGGTGGTAAGTCTGGGGCGATAGACGTTGAGTTGTGTTGAGGCAGGGATGTCATCAGCAGAAGGCCAGGTCATCAAGCACACCATAGATTTGCACAAAGCCACAAGGGATCATGGGTGTTTTGGCTCTGTGTTCCTGCTTCCCAGTCACCTGCTCTCCTTCTCCTAGGAACCCACCATGCTGCTTTCCCTGGACCTAGACACGGTTATATGAACACTGGTAACAGATTAAAGACTCAAGACTTCCCAGCACTTTGGCCAAGGAGTAACAGGGAACAGAGGCCATCTCCCCCAAAACAATGAATATCTACAACTATCAAACTTAACAAACTCACCAACTACAACCAAGACACCCTCAGATACAACACAGCCTCAGCCACCAAGTTGCAGGTGCTACCATGACACCACCCTGACACCCTGGGAAGACAACCTCACCAGTGTGTCCTGGGACCCCACCTCCCCAGAGCCCTGGGACAGACAGAAAAGGGCTGGGGATGTGGATCCACCTGCTAACACCCATGTCCAGTGGAGAAGCAATGACAGAAGCCAGACCTCCCACCTTCTGCTCCCCATAAAGAATTTTAGTCCAACCAGGGCTAGAAGGTGGCACTTCTGGTTAAGGTTACACAGTATGAAGCACAAGGATCACACTTCATATGTGAAGCAGGTCTTCAGGTGTCTATCTTTCTCTCTCTCTCTCTCCATATATATATATATATATATATCTCCTCCCCTCTCAATTTCTCTCTGAATTAAAGAGAAATGAAGAAAGGAACAAAGGAAAGAAAGAAAGAAAGAAAGAAAGAAAGAAAGAAAGAAAGAAAGAAAGGGAGAAAGAAAAAAAGAAAGAAAGAAAAGGAAAAAAGGAAGAAAGGAAGGGAGGGAGGGAGGAAGGAAGGAAGAAAGAAAGAAGAAAAAGGAAAGAAAGAAAAGAAAAAAGGAAGGAAGGAAGGAAGGAAGGAAGGAAGGAAGGAAGGGAGGGAGGGAGGGAGGGAGGGAGGGAGGGATTTTGGTCCAGGTTCCCAGATGGGGAGAAATGTTAGAGGAAGATGACTGGAGGTCTCTGAACTCCAATTCCATCAGGTCCTATAGAGAAAAGAGGTGAAAATAAAGGACATTCAGAAGGAGTGAAAGGTATAGATAGGTGTGTCTTGGAAAAGAAGAGAAGACAGGAGCCCAGAGAAACTGGATATATAGTTATAGAAATACTAGTCAACTCCTATCTGTGAACGTGAAAGAACTACTGTAGCTTCTAATGGAGAGAATGGGACATAGAACTCTGGTGGCTGGGCAGTGTGGTAGCTTACCCTATCATCATCTAGTTTTTCAAATCAATATTAAGTCACTAATACAATTTAGAAAACAAATAAATACTGTAAAATGGGAATCTGGGGAATGTTATGCATGTACAAACTATTGTATTTACTGTTGAATGTAAAACATTAATTCCCCAATAAAGAAATAAATTTTAAAATAAGAAAACAAATAAATAAATAATAAAAAAAGACTCATGGCTAGCCAGTGTTTCCCTTTGATTGCCTTCCAGCCATGGTTTTATGTAACTTAGAAAACAATGTCATAATCAAGTCATTTGTTAAATCCCAGCCAGTGTCGGCAGAAATATTTAGTTATTTTAATTTCTATAGAGCTCACAGGATTTGCTGTCCCTTTGGAGTTCTCTGAATCTGAAGTTTTCCTATGAAATTAGCTGTTATTGCAAGAAAAGGAACATACATGAGGGGTGACCAGATGGTGTGACACCTGGCTAGGCGCACATGGTACAAAGCACAAGGACCCAGCGTGGATCCAGGTTCAAGCCCCCAGCTCCCCACCAACAGGGCAGACATTTCACAAGCAGTGAAACAGGTCTACAGGCATCTTTCTCTCTCCTTCTCTATCTCTTTCTCTATCTCCTCTCCCTCTTCCTCCTTCCCCTCGCCTCCCCCTCCCCCACCTCCTCCTCTCTCACGTTCTCTCTGTCCTATCCAATACAATGGAAAAAGTGGCTGCCAGGAACAGGGGATTGATTCATAGTGCTGGCACTAAACCCTAGTAATGACCCTGCAGGCAAAAAATAAATAAACAAATACATAAATAAAGATATACATAAGATGAGGGAAAATACTCTTGGGATTTGTAAAGCTGGAAGTCACTTAGATGACCAGAAGAGAAACGGAGAGTAAGAGCAGAGTATCAGTGCTGAGAAGAGGCCGGAGCCCCTGGAACTCAGCATGAAGTGATGTCTACCGGTGTGGTTTTATCACACAGTAGAGATTATATTCATAAAAATAGACACTAAGATAAAGGACCAGGATTTCTTCCTGAGTATAATAAATGAAAATGTAGGAAAAAACTACGTTTCCTAAGTTTTCTGACTTTTAGTTTTGTCTTTGCTATCACTACCTCCAAATGTTCCTCCTTTGCCCTCCTCTCTCACTGGATGCTGATGGAGCTGAAGTCCAGAGCCCTCTTATCCTATTCCTCCTGTCACTGCTTCCTCCCTGGGAGTATGGATCAAAACTCTCTGTGGGATGCATGCGGAAGGTGGGGCTTTCGGCTTCTATGATTGATTCTCTGCTGGACATGGGTATTGGCAGGTGGATCCATGTGTTTCTTCTCCCTAGTGGGGCAGAGCTCTGGAGAGGTTGGGGACCAGGACCCAGTGGTGAGGTTGTTATCCAGAAAAGTCAGGAAGGAACCAGAGTGCCATCTGCAACATAGTATCTGGAAGGTTGTCTCTCTCTATCTCCCTTTTCCCTCTCTGATCTTTGACACACTCTATCCAATAAATAAAGATAAAAAAATAAAAAGAAGTGGGGAGGAGGAGGAAAGAAATGCCCA
>NC_080165.1:2882200-2894354 GCF_950295315.1 Erinaceus europaeus
TGCCAAAACCCATGTCAACCGGGAAGCAATGACAGAAGCCAGACCTTCCACCTTCTGCATCCCAGAATGATGCTAGGTCCATACTCCCAGAGGGATAAAGAATAGGAAAGCTTCTAGTGGAGGGGATGGGATGTGGAACTCTGACGGTGGGAATTGTGTGGAACTGTATTCTTATCCTATGGTCTTGTTCATCATTATTAAAGCAATAATAATAATAATAATAATTCAGAGCTGTTCCTTAAAAAAAAAGTATGATGGGCCAGCAGGTAGCTCGCCCAATGTCCCTAGCATCACTCCTACCTCAAAAGGAATGCCCTTGATCTGCCCTTCCTTCCCAGACAAGAAGGGTGGGTGACCACACACCTCAAGTGGTTCAAGCGGGCCTCTTTGAAATACTTATTAAATACACACTGACATTTTTCATCAAAACATTCATTATGTTACGTCCTCTTGCCCTTTACCAAATAAGCCCGCCTTTGTAAACAGAGAATTGCCCTAGTTTGAGGCTGAAGAGATTATGGGAACAATGATTTATTGTTCTCAGGCCCTTGTGTTCCTGGGATAAATTGTGCAATCTCAGCTTCATTGCACCTTCTTTTATCCCCTTGCCTATTTGAGAAGCCACTGCTAGGGTGGAAGGGAATTGATTAAAGGCTTCTTATGTTTCTAAAACCCATGGCGGGAGGATGGTCCTTTTGCCCCAGTTCTCACACATCACTGGTTTCTAGAGTGACTGCAGTGTCTACCCAGAGAAAGCAAGTAAGGGTGAGTGGGCAAGGAGAGCAGACATCATTTTGCTCTGGGTGACCTCAAAGAGATTCTGTAGGGATTTTCCAAGACCTTAACGTCCCCTATTCACTGAGTGCTCTGATGACCCACCCCAGAAACTCAGGGAGTGGCTGGCGGTGGGACTGGGAAGGCATGTCAGAAACCAAGGCCACATCACCACTAGGACAGCATCTGGACTCACTTTGCTTCCTGTTAGTTAATCACTCGGCAGCATGGCAGCCCTTCTAATAAACGGCTTGTATGGCAAGGGATTGGGGATCCTTGCTTTGGTTTTGGCGAACGTTAAAGGAATAAATAAGCCCACGTGCTTTGAGAGAGGGTAAAAGGTCAAATACTGGTGTGGAAACTCACAAGCCTGCAGAGTGTGGGCTAAGTCCCCTGCTGCATCTTCATTCTCGCACTAGAGATGCACAGCCCTGCTTTCTTGGCTTGTTTTATCCCTCCAGCAGTGCAATGCCTTTAGGCCTCCTTAGGCTTCTATTTACCTAGGGATAGATAATTCAAGGACAGATGAGTTTGCCTGAGCCTATGATCACTAAAGACCTCATCATTTGGTTAAGTATTTACATACTATACAGGCACTGATGGCTAGGAAGAGGGTGTAACTGGGAAAGCCCCAGCCTTGAGGCTCCCGGCTTAATTCTCAGGATCACGTGTGCCAGGGGTGTCCTCGTCTGTCTCCAGGATCTCCTGTGAAATCCTAGCTCTTTGCTGTGTAATAAATTAATCTGCTTAAAAAGACAGAGCTGAGCACTGCTCTTCTGTCTGTCTATCTATCATGTATCTTTTTGTGCATTTATATATTTGTCATTTGTTTTTGTTTTACTTATTTATTTTTCACCACTCTCATCACAAAAGGCCTATGTCCCCCTCTAATCTATCATCTATCTATCTATCTATAAACTACCATCTATCTACCTATCATCTAGCATCTATTTATCTAGCATCTAACATCTATCTATCTATAAACTATCATCTATCTACCTATCATCTAGCATCTATCTACCATCTATCTATCTATTAACTATCATCTATCTACCTATCTAGCATCTAGCATCTGTCTATCATCTATCTATCTATAAACTATCATCTATCTACCTATCTATCATCTAGCATCTATCTACCATCTATCTATCTATAAACTATCATCTATCTATCTATCATCTAGCATCTATCTACCATCTATCTATCTATCTATCTATCTATAAACTATCATCTATCTACCTATCTATCATCTGGCATCTATCTATAAACTATCATCTATCTACCTATCATCTAGCATCTATCTAACATCTATCTATCTATCTATCTATCTATCTATCTATCTATAAACTATCATCTATCTACCTATCATCTAGCATCTACCTACCATCTACCTATCATCACCTATCTATCATCCGTGTGTCTTATCTATCTATATCTTCTATCTACTTACATATCTACTGCCTGTATCTTTATCTATCATCTCTTTTTCACCAGAAATAAATTTTAAAAAGAAAGCAATAGCAGAAAATCTAAACAAAGGGAATGAGGAAGCAAAAACTCCATTATTTTCAGACTTGGCTACAATGCTCACTGAAAGAGATAACAAACACCAAATGTGAAAAATTATTTTTCTGTGAGACTAGCTGGATAACTAAATTGTGCATTTTTAATTAAAAACTTAAGAAAAATGACTCAGTGTTCTCACAAAATCACCTCCTAAATCAAAAAGCAGAATTCTCTATAAACTGACCTAATAATTGAAATTGTGTTTTTTCCCTTTAACTAGAGAACACTTTAGAAGAAAGGGCAAAAATTCCTAACTGATAATAATGCATTTGCACCTATAGTTCAGTCCAGCAGGATTAAGACGTTTGCAAATCATTTCTAAGGAGACCTCATACTTTATCTTGAGGAGATTCGGTTCACTGACCCCAGGGGTTCACAGAAATCTATCTAATTCTGAGAGATTGAATTGCAGCCTGAGAAAATTAATTGTTGATACAGAAATAGCTCCACAGTAGTAAGAGGCCCAGAGCAGATGCCACATTATTGTGGTCCCTCTCTCTGCATGCTTAAGCCTTACGTATTTCTACTCTGAAGACAAAGCTTATTAAATGTTTATCTTGTTATCCTCAAGCTTCTTAATCTTTAATCTCATCTAGATTCAAGCCATTAATCCAGTTTAGTAGTACATGGATTCCGAGGATAGAACTGAAAGATTATAAGACTGCAAATGAAAGTATACTTAAAAAAAAAAAAAAGCTTCATGTGAATTGAAGTTCAGCAATTAAAAAAATTTTTTTTAAGTTGTTTTTTTTTTTTTCTATCAGAAGCACAGGCTTGTTAAAGTCCAGGAACTTGGTGTTGAGATTGTTGAGTACAGTGATGGTGAGAAAGTACATACATTCTAGGGAGGCATCACTAGTAAATGGATAAAGACAGAGAGAGACAATGTCAGGTCCATACACAGAAAATCGTCACATACAATGGGGTTTTCTTCAGCCACTAGAAAGATCTTTTCAGCCGTTTTAGACATTTATGAACTTAAGGACATCATGCCATGTGTAAGTCAGACAGACAGACAGTGGGAAATATTATGATTTCACCTCTGAGTGGAATCTTCAAACATCAGCTTCATAGAGAGAATAGTGATGGGGGTACCTGGGTGTTGTAAGACCTGACTGACGGCCACATTAGCGGGGTTCAAGGCCCCAGTCCCCACCAACAGGTGCTGCCTTTATGAGCATGAAACAAGGCTGCAGGCACCTCTCTTTCTCTTTCTATTTCACACTCCCCTTTCAATTTCCCTCCATCTCTACCAGTTAATTAAATAAACAAATAAAATATAAAAAATATGAGAGTAGGGTGAAGTTAGAGTTGTGTGGGAGAGAGATGTTGGTCAAAGTGTAAAAACGTTGAGTTACAAAAGCGAAAAAATGTGGAGACTCTCATATGAAGCATGTGACTCTGATTAATAACACTGATGTGTATGTTCATAAGTCATCAAGAAAATGTTTCAAAGGAACACAAAGGGTGCTACTCTGAGGTAAAGGCTGCGATCACTGGCCTTGTCATACAAAACATCGCTCATGTGACAAATCTTCATTATCCATCTTCAGATCAGGCAAAGTGGCATGGCAGTAGTTGGACATATAAAGGACAAAGCATCAGAATATCTGTGTCCTGTGAGAGGTGATAAGCTTAAATCAAAATTAACTGTGTGCATGTACCAGAAGTACTGAGTTTAAAGTGTGTATGCTGATAGTATTATTAAAAGGAGGTATGTTCTTAAAGAATATAAAGCATTTAGGGGTATTCTATAATACATTATAAGCTATACTTTTCATGAAAACCATTAGTCTGTATATGAACAAATGCATTATCCACTAAGAATGAAACATGTGAAGTTAAATTTTTAATGGGTCCCTTAGTCTTCTATTACATTTGCTTATGGAATAAATGCCATAGATTTCAAATTTTATGTGTCACACTGGGCTTGCCTGATTTTTTTTCCTACTTACCTATAATAAGAAGAAAATTTTGTTCTATAAAATCATTTTTATTTTTCCAGATACCTTTTTAATTTTACAGTTATATTCTTATAGAAGAATTTGTGCCAGGCTAGTCAAGACAATGATCTTTGATTTATTCCAGAAAAAAAAGGTAGATCTGAAATGTACAATCTCTCAGACTACCACTTTTTTCTCTGACTTTAAAAAATAATAGTAACATTCTTGTTATAACATTCATGGAATCTCCACAAGGCAAAATATAGGACCTGAGGCTATAGCGCAAGGATACCTGTGCTTCATGGCAGAGACTCAGCTACTTTTGCAATAACATTATGTAGACAGAAAAAGGAATCCTATTAAGAAAACAACGTCACAGTGCAAGAAATCTTTGCTACAATCACCACACATGTTCATTTCATCAGTAATAAAAACAGAAAGACAACATGGCTGAGCAGTGCAGGAGTTTTGGACCCAGGGCTTTGTATTCAGAGAAAACGGGGCTTCATGCCAGACTTTCTTAGGAGCGCACTGATTCATTAGCACAATTTACTCAACCCTGCTACATCTCAGGCTTCCCATTTGAAATATGAATGCCACTTCCTCACAATGTTTCTTATGATAGTGGTATAATTATCTATGGAAATAAAGCATGCTGTCCTTAATATGATTGAGACTTAATAAACACTAAATAAGGAGTCGGATGGTAGTGCAGCGGATTAAGGGCATGTGGCACAAAGCACAAGGACCAGCATAAGGATCCCGGTTCGAGCTCCCGGCTCCCCACCTGCAGGGGAGTCACTTCACAAGCGGTGAAGCAGGTCTGCAGGTGTCTTTCTCTTCCCCTCTCTGCCTTCCCCTCCTCTCTCCATTTCTCTCTGTCCTATCCCACAACGACATCCATACCAACAATAATAACTACAACAATAAAACAACAAGGACAACGAAAGGGAATAAATAAATATTAAAAATAAATAAATAAATACTAAATAATATCGATATTATGTGTTGTTGTGTGACATGGAGAAGAGAGAGAGGGGGGTCCAGAGTGAAGAGGAAACACAAATCTTTATTTGCACTGGCACCCCAGAGTTGGGTGCTAGAGAAACAGGTTGGGCCATGTGGAGGTAATGAAAATGACTGCCTCACGCAGTAACCTTTCCTGTGTATGAGCACCAGAGTGAAGTGCTGGAAAGAGAACGAGGTGCAGAAGAAGAAGGGCTTTTATAGGAGCAGCTTTCGCGAGAAGGGGGAGGAGTAACCAAAGCACTCCAAATATCACGGGCAAATAGACAATGCCCTGAGGGCACAACATGGCTGAACAGGCACTCCCAGAATGTCCCAACTCTCGAGGGAACTAGCAGTAGCCTGAGGGGACAACATGGCAGATGTGACTGCATCGGCACAATTTCCCAGCAATTATGTAGAAAGGCATGATGGGATAATAATATTAAAATGTGTTGTCATGGCTTCTCTGCCTTTCTACTAAGACCTAGCACAGTATTTTTTTTCTAACAATTTAATAAAATAAGTTGTCATTTTTTTTATTCACTTGCTTTGAAAACTAAACCTAAGGAGTCAATTTTTAAAGTAATACTTCTTTTTATGTTTCTTTTTATTGAGTATTACATGCATTCATACAGTAGTGATCTGTGATGGATAAAAAGGTGGGAGCAATAGAAATAGAATGGTAGACATCAATTCAAAGAAAAAGCCACTTGTTTACAGAAACACTAATAAACAGCTGTGTAGAGACTTCTTAAAGGAGAGTGAGGAGGGGGCCCTACAAATGTGCCTCTAAGTTGAATGAGAAAGCAGAGCCACTTATTCAAACTTGAGATGCCTTCAAGACTCAGCACCAGACTTTCTGAAGCCTTCTCCAAGCTTTAGTGAAAACCACCACATGGGCTTTCTCTCTGAGTCGGCCTTCCCTCGCTGATATCCAGTAAGACTAGAAACTGCAGGGGAGTTGGGCTGTAGCGCAGCGGGTTAAGCGCAGGTGGCGCAAAGCACAAGGACCGGCATAAGGATCCCGGTTCGAACCCTGGCTCCCCACCTGCAGGGGAGTCGCTTCACAGGCGGTGAAGCAGGTCTGCAGGTGTCTGTCTTTCTCTCCTCCTCTCTGTCTTCCCCTCCTCTCTCCATTTCTCTCTGTCCTATCCAACAATGACGACATCAATAACAACAATAAAACAACAAGGGCAACAAAAGGGAATAAATAAATAAAATAAATATTTTAAAAAAAAAGACTAGAAACCGCAGACCCAAGCACTCCCATCTCAGTAGGCTTTGTAACCCTGTATCAGTTGAGTTGCTGTCTAATTCTTTTTTTTTTCCCCTCTTTTGCTGCCCTTGTTGTTTTATTGTTGTTGTGATTATTATTGTTGTTGGCTAGGACATAGAGAAGTGGAGAGAGGAGGGGAGACAGAGAGGGGGAGAGAAAGACAGACACCTGCAGACCTGCTTCACTGCCTGTGAAGCGACTCCCCTGCAGGTGGTGAGCCGGGGTTCGAACCAGGGTCTTTACGTAAGTCTTTGTGCTTGGAACCATGTGTGCTTAACCCACTGAGCTACTGCCTGATCTCCAATGCCTAATTCTTGAATGTGAACTTCTTCAAAAACAAACAAACAAACAAATCCTACTACCCAGGACTTGGTGTGTGAGAGATCCAGGTCTGAGCCCAATAGCCAGTTTTCAGTGGGCCTCTGGTAAGTAAATAACAAATAAATTAAACCACACTGTGATTATAGGCTTGAATAAGAAGAGGCATGTTTTGAATCAGGGTAAGATAGTAGCTCACATGTTTACAGTTTTTTTTTTATTTCCCTTTTGTTACCCTTGTTCTTTTAGTGTAGTTATTATTGTTGTTATCGATGTCACTATTGTTGGATAGGACAGAGAGAAATGGAGAGAGGAGGGAAAGACAGAGAGGGGGAGAGAAAGACAGACACCTGCAGACCTGCTTCACTGCCTGTGAAGTGACTCCCCTGCAGGTGGGGAGCTGGGGGCTCGAACCAGGATCCTTGCACTGGTCCTTGTGCTTTGTGCCACCTGCGCTTAACCTGCTGTGCTACTGCCTGATTCCACAGTTTTTTGTTTGTTTTTTTATTTGTTTTTATCTGTTAGCTGAAACATGAGAATCAAAATAAGTAATTTTGACAGTTTTTGCAGTATTTGATTTGTATCATTTTATTGTGGGTTAATGGTTTACAGGACAGTTGTTGACACTGCTACAACTTCTCATCTCCCCATGGTAGGGGCTGCAAAACACTGTTACCCCAGCCTAGATCCTTCTCCACCATCATTCCCCAGACCCAAAGCCCCCACCCCATCTCTCTCCTTCACCATCATTCTCCAGACCTAAAGCCCCCACCCCTTCTCTCTCCTTCACCATCATTCCCCAGACCCAAAGCCTCCACCTCATCTCTCTCCTTCACCATCATCCCCCAGACCCAAAGCCCTCACCCCTTCTCTCTCATTCCCACCATCATTCCCCAGACCCCAAAGCCCCCACCCCATCTTTTTCCTTCCCCTCCTTCCCTAGAGTTCTTTGCTTTGGTGCAAGAAATGAAATCTAGTCCAAATTTTATTTTGTGTTTTCTCTTTCTGTTTTTATTTCTTAAGTTTAACCTATGAGTGAGATCACCTGGTATTCATCTTTCTCTTTTTGGCTTATTTCACTTACTGTTATTCCTTCATGTTTCATCTCAAATGAGTTAAATGAGGTGAATTCATCATTTTTATCAACTTGGGTTGCATTGGATCGACCTTCTCGTGGTGCTTCCCGTGAGTACCCATCCATTGGGGAAACTGACGATCCTTCCTAGCCGACTGAATCCACATGGATCCCAGTCACTTTCAAAGCCAGCAACAAGCAGGTCCTGACAGCTTTCAACCTGACGCTGTTGACTGGCTACGGAAGAAGGGCAAACGCTAGAAGAAGAATCAACTGAGTACCATTCCAACCCTCTTAGTCTCTCTTCCATCCTTGGGTGTCTGAGCTGTTTCAGAGTGTGGGCCAGGAATGTAGCTTTCTATGCTACATTCCCCACAAGGGAAGCCCTGCCCCACTAGGGAAAGAGAGAGGCAGACTGGAAATACGGATCCACCTGTCGATGCCCGTGTTCAGTGGGGAAGCAATTACAGAAGCCAGACCTTCCACCTTCTGCATCCCACAATGACCCTGGGTCCATACTCCCAGAGGGATAAAGAATAGGAAAGCTATCAGGGGAGGGGATGGGATATGGAGATCTGGTGGTGGGAATTGTGTGGAGTTGTACCCCTCTTATCCTATGGACTTGTCAGTGTTTCCATTTTATAAATAAATAAATAAATAAATAAATTTTTAAAAATCATAGGCTATCAAAAAAAAAAAAACAAGTGTACTTCCAATGGAGGGAATGGAATACAGAATTCTGTTGGTGGGAATTATATGGAATCATAGTCCTCTTATCCTACAGTTCTGTCCATCATTATTAAACTGCTAATAAAAATAAATATATGTGTATACATCTATTTTTCTCTATTTTAACAAAAAAAAATTTTAAGTCCAGATCCAGGTGAAACCTTAATCCAGGTAAAAAAAAAACAATTTTTTTCTCCAGTGATTAAATCTCAGCAAGGACATTAATCTAGACACAGTTAATTTATATGCTTTTAAGAAATAATTCCTCTGGTGTGTCACTTTATCCCCACTGACTTATAATTGCAAGTTAGCTATGTGCTACATTTTTTCTCCTGATCATATATTTTATTATATCATCCACTATAGGAAACTGAGTAAGAATATTTTCATTCCCTTCCTCCTGGCTCAAAAGCACATTATTGCACTCCATTTTGCCTCATAATAGCTTCTGGGAGACCAGGGGATCAAGCTACTTTCCTTTCTGATACTAAAACCTAGAGTAAGATGGATATGTAACTTGTCTTTGATCCCTACAGAGCGATTAAGCTTAAAAACATTGGATACTATTACTCTATCAATGTAAAGCAGAGAACACAGTTTATAACATATGGTTCCAGCAAATCTTACCAAAGTATTCCCAAGAAACTCCAGTGCCAAACATTTACAACTTTCACCAAATTAATAATCCTTAGCTTCTCTGAGAAAACAATTAGAAATATGGAATTAATTAACTTGCAAGAGGTTTTCTATCAAAGTGACTTTAGCAAACTGAATACTTTGTCTCGATGGAAAATGTTTTTTAAGGACACTGGAAACAAAACAAAGGCTACACTAGCTGTAATTGTGAGTGTTCTTTGGAACACTGCAATACTTCATCAAAAATCAACTTTTGTTAGGACCACCATTTGTTAAACATTAAATCATCGCTGAAGAGTTTTACAAACAATGTAGATGTTGAATGTTTGGTGGTGTTTTTCTTCTTTATTTCTTTATTTTTGGCCTAAGGAACATACTTACAACCTTGACTAACCTATCCCAGATCAAAACTGTTCAAGAAAAATAGCCACCTCTCCCTTTCATTTACCAATAGGAGAATGAATCCCTTCCTTATGGCAAAAAAAAAAAAAAAAAAAAACCAACTCAATTGTAAGGTAAACTGAGCAAATGCAAAAAAAAAAAATAGTTTCAGATGGACACTCCTGAACTTATTTTGCAATTATAGTTCCAAATAGTTAAAACAACCCTAGCTGTTCTTTCAAATAGAAGACTTCCAGTCTATGACCATCATTTGTATAAAACGTCCCACAGGAAGAAGAGCTACTGGTCTTTCCCTTTTTCATCATCTGCTCAGCCCACCACATGCAACAGTGTGATTTGGCCCGAATATCACTGGCCCTTCTCTTCTGTAACCGGTGAGAATCTATATGTGACTTTTCCCAGAAACATGAAACTTGTGAGTATTCTAGGAAATAAACATATCAGCATTTCTTTATTTTCATGTCCTTTTTTCACCTATGTGTTGTTAGTTGATAACATATATATATATAATATACATATATACATATTATATACATATTATACATATTATATACATATACATATATATATATATATACTATGTTAGAGACTGGTGTTTCCTGTGTGTCCACTGAGAATTAATTCTCCTTTGTCTGAATAATACCTTAGCAAAAGATATTGATAAAAAGAACAGCAAGCAGTCTGATAAATTGAAATCATGCCTTACTCCCTTTAAATATGTCTTCACCAAAAAGATTTCCTGGCAATATCCTGGGCTCAGCCCTGAGGAGTATGAGGTCGGACTCTTTTTCTGCCCGTCTTAATCATCTGTACAGTCAGTCCTTCTCTGGCCATGAGGAATCTCAGCGGTTCGGTTCCTTTGTTTCTCTGCTCAGCTCCACGTGGAACAGCCCAGCCTGTTGACAAGGCCTGGACTGGGGGTGGACGAACAGGTGAGGAGAGCAAGTGTGAGTCCCAGAGGGGTTTAAATTCCACTAGGAAAACGTTTGATTTCTTATTGATTTCCAACCAGGAGACTCATGTTCCTCCCCACCAGAAAAGCCTGACCCCAGAAGGCTAGTGGTATTCCTCATCAGTGACTGTACTTTGTAAAAATTCAGAGGTCACGTGAAGTGAAAGATACCCCACCTCTTGAGAAAGAGGAGGGCAGAGGGCAGGTGGGGGGCTAATGATGCCGGGGCCCTTTGAAGATGAGAAGCCCTCAGGAGTGTGGATAACCACGGTGGTGCCCACAAGAACACACTCTGAATTATCAGTAGCCACTTCCTCCCTGACATTTTGGGCTGTGGAATAAAGTGACTTCAACAGGGGGTGAAGGTAGGAGGGGCTCGTTGTCTGGATAAGAAAAATTAGATATGTTTAAACCATTAAGAGGTATTCAAACCTCAGTCTTAAGGACCCTTAGTGTTGGCTTCAAAGAAGTAAGATAAGCACCAAATAAAAGATAAGTATAGCAGTCCAGCTCCTCCCAGTTCCACCAGAGCTGCAAGGAAGGAGGAAAACATTTGTTAATTGCTGCCTATAGAAGTGTTTCATTATTACTGTTGGTTGATCGTGGATTACTTTACGTAAATTCACATTTATAATTAAAACATGCATATGCTCTTATTTATTCATTTTCATCATCAACAAAGTCTTTCTCTAATTTGTCTCTGGGATTATTATCAACCTCTAATTTGTAGGGCTATGTCTGTTGTCAGATTACTGTGGGGCTTACACAATTGTCTGTGTTAAAGCCTACCACCCCTACATTGAAATGTGCCAGTTAAAAGTAAATTAATACAACTCCAATTAATTAAAAATTAATTATTAGAAATTCATTGTTTACCTCAATAAACTTAGTTTCTTAGCTGCAACTTCAGCTACTAAATTTCAATAAAATGTAAATATTCATGATAATAATGTCTATTACCTAATTTTACTTGTGAATTATAATGAGTTCACTTTATTGGTGAGTTTACTGCTGAAGAGGCTTTTGTAAAGCAGTGTGTGTGTGTGTGTGTGTGTGTGTGTGTGTGTGTGTGTGTGTGTGTGTGTGTGTGTGTGTTGTCATCTCTTAGGCTTGACAGCTGTGGGCTGACTTTTCAGCTAAAAAGACAGAAACAGAGAGGCAGAGGGAAAGACATCATAGCTCCAAAGTTTCTTCCCCTATGCTATGGGCCTCTTTTGAACTTTGCCAGAAATAAATGACCAAACAAGAGTTCCATCCTAGTGAGCTATCTTGTCAGTCAAACCTTTACTATCATTATTTATTTTTCATTGTGAAGTTTTAGAAAGGGAAAGAGAATGATTTTTTCCAGGTTTTTATAGCTTCTCTTCACGAAGAGAGAGATCCATTAGCAAAATATTTATATAGTGCTTTGCATCTCACTATTTACTTACTACAAGAATTAGTATTATAGAACTCAGGAAACCGGGCTTGAGTTA